>NC_143048.1:17877500-18177500 GCF_057628025.1 Oncorhynchus mykiss | reverse complement strand
ACCAATTAGGTCCCTGTCAGGGAGAGAGAGGCCAGAAGCAGACAGACAGGCAGGAAGATAGAGAGAGAGAGGCCAGAGCATCTGCCCATTAAGCTATTAGCCACAGTTAGCAGGCATGATTAGGTTTGGACTGTCCTGGCTGTGTAGTCGTCAGCCCCACAGTCATTTAGCTCCTGGACTGGAGAACAGATCGAACTACACTGGCTGACTGTGTCTATTCCTGGTGACTTCTCTCGGAGAGAAGGATGAACTCTGATGATATTGTTTACATCCATTTGGCTTGTTTCTCTTCCAGGCGACTCAACACCTTGAACAAGTGTGCCTCTATGAAACTAGACGTCAACCTCCCTAAGAAAAAGGTAAGTCGAGGTTTTAATTATTATTATCATTATTATTATTATTATTATTATTATATTATGACCGCTATGATCCTGTTCATTTGCGCAGTGATAAATGTATAACAGCTTTAGTCAAAGGATATTATGTATACCTTTCTAAGGTATTATGGTAATAAATACTGAAGATATTGGCCAACACAAAACTACTCCTCTTAGCCCCCTACCCTTCCATTCCTCTACCCTTCCATTCCTCTACCCTTCCATTCCTCTACCCTTCCATTCCTCTATCCTTCCATCCCTCTATCCTTCCATCCCTTTATCCTTCCATCCCTCTAACTCCTGTGATATGTGAGATCTGTCCAGTGTTGTAATCCCTAAAGGCGGTACTACTTCTGACCAGTGCCCTGATCAAAAGAAGTGTAGTATAAGGAATAGGGTGCCATTTGGGACGCAGCCATCACCTCTTCCTTCAGTGTGGAGGGAAGCCCCTCAAGGCTTCAGGTTGTTTCCTATTGGTTTATTTATGGCTGTAGAACCAGATAAGTGCTGTTATATCGTCATGATTATGTGATCGATATAGAACTGTAATGTGATTATAACTGAACAGACACATCCTCTGGTTCCGTTTTTTACTGTTTGGAAAAAAACGCAAATTACATTTGCCTCTCCTTCCTGGAGAAGATACAGATAGACAGGCTGTGATGTCACACCCTCACAGATCTCACAATCAAAATATCTAGATACATCTGTCCCATCAGCTTATAACTACAACCAATCAGTCGGATTGTATCTTGTTACCATGTGTTGACAACAGTGTACTGACAGCGCTATGGGTCTTCTCCCTTCCTGTGTGTCCAGAGGGAAGACTCGGATGAGTGTGTTTATGTAACTTTTAACAGGTTTAGATTTCTACCTGACAAGGTGATGTGTTGATAATTGATTTTGTGTTGTCTTCCTGTCTATTCAGAGTGAAGACTCTGATGAGGAGGACCTGTTTGCCATCAGTGACAGATGGACGTTTGAGTGTACGAGCCGCCGCTGGTCCAGACTAAAGGGGGAGGGGCATAGTCCCAGGGAGGGGGAGGGGCAGGCCCTGCAGACCACCACCAGTAGCGAGAGTGTTCTAACTGACCTCAGCGAACCAGAGGTCTCATCTCTCCACAGTGAGAGCAGTGGGGGGAGTGGCCACCAGGCTATCAGCACAGAGGACTCCGACAGCTCTAACCGGAACTACTACGACTCTGCAGCGATGCCTGAACCTGACTCCACCTCCCTTACCCTACCGCACCTCCCCTACTACGGCTCGCTGCCCGCCAAAAACGGCCGCGCCAGACGGACCCGAGCCAAGGACTTCCTGCACCGCATGGAGACACTACGTTCCCGGGGCACGCTGGGTAGGGGGCATTGCAAGAAGCTGGTGATCAGCGCTCCGGTACTGCAGACAGAGCCACAGGCCCTGAAGACGCTGCGCTGCGTGGAGATCACCAATGAGGACAGGTCGGGGGCGGAGGTAACCACTGGGGGACCTATCCTAGGGCTAACCCCCCAGTGCCCCTCCAGCAGCGAGGGCAGCCACTCCAGCGGCAGCACTGTCTCATCCCCCAGTCTGCAGGAGAGGAAGCCCCACTCCCAGCGGACGGACCGGTCCGACGCCAAGCGCAGTGGCATGTATCTGGAGGACTTGGCCGTGTTCTCCAGCCTGCAGCGGATCGGTGGCGTGGCCCAGGGGAAGAGGGGTGTGGCCGAACACAATCAGCGTAACGAGTTCCGCTCCTACGAGAACCTGGTGGTCCACATCCCCAAAGACCACAAGCCTGGCACCTTCCCCAAGGCCCTGTCCATAGAGAGCCTCTCCCCCATCCTGGGGGCCTCTGTCCCCTGCCACAGCGACCACATCAACCCCCTGGAGCCCCAGTCCAACCCCCACCCTACCTATAACCCAAGTGAGTTCTACCACCGTCCACTCACCCAGTTCTGCCCACGGGGCAGTAGGATCAGTGTGTACGACAACGTCCCTGGGTCTCACCTCTATGCCTCTACTGGAGACCTGCTGGACCTGGAGAAGGAAGACCTGTTCCCCCACCTGGATGACATCCTGCAGCACGTCAACGGCCTGCAGCAGATAGTGGACCGCTGGTCCAAGAACATTCTGCCCTCTGCAGGCTTGGACGGACAGGGGACCCATCCTGCAGGTATGCAGTCTTCCAGCCAGATCACGCTGGACTTTGAGGGGACGTCTGTTCTGGAGGGACAGAGCACATCCAGTGACGGGGACAGAGACGCCGTGTCCCTCATTGAGACTCACTGTACAGGACACAGAGAGAGGAGGGACTCAGGGGTGGGAGCATCACTAACCAGACCCAACCGGTAAGAATCATAGTCCTCAAATGGTTATTAACATCTCAGTTTTTAGTTCCTTGTAGAAATCCTTATCCTGTCGTTATTTCCATGCTGACAGTGCTGAATACTTACTCAAAACGTCCGCCTTTTAGAGGTGAAGTCTAGTGAATGATTTGTGGCCAGTTTCAGTAGTTTGATACATTTACAAATCTTCAAGTTGACATCATTGTCCAAGCTTGCATCCCAAATGGCACTCTATTCACTACATAATGCACCTTTTCCCTGCATACTTTCCTATGGGGATCTGGTCAAAAGTAGTGCACTATATAGGGAATAAGGTGCAATTTGGAATGTATACTAACTGTTGTCCTCTCTCTCTTTGGCATTAGTCTGCGATGGCCCAGCTTCCAGATGTCCAACCGGCTCAGCCACTCAGTGGCCTCGCTCCAGATCACCAACCAATCAGCAGGCCAGCTCAGCCTGCTGCAGAAGTTCTCTCTCCTCCGCCTCACTGCCATCATGGAGAAATACTCCATGTCCAACAAACACGGATGGACCTGGTGAGTACTATCAATCATTCAAGCCAAGCCTGTCAAGGCTGCACCCTATTCCTGTGTGTGAGTAGACATGGGACTCATCCTGTGTGTGTGAGTAGACAAGGGACTCATCCTGTGTTGTCTCTCTGTCAGGTCAGTTCCAAAGTTCATGAAGAGGATGAAGGTTCCAGACTACAAGGACAAGAATGTGTTTGGTGTTCCTCTGATCGTTCACGTCCAGCGCTCTGGTCAGCCCCTCCCCCTCAGTCTGCAGCAGGCCCTCCGATACCTCAGGAGCCAGTGTCTAGACCAGGTAGACTGTCAGTAGAGTGTAGACTGTCAGTCTCTCTCTCCGTAGAACCGGTCAGTCTGTCAGTGTCTAGACCAGGTCTGTCTGTCTGTCTAAACGTTCTGCTCTACTCCATCTGTAGGTGGGTCTGTTCCGTAAGTCTGGTGTGAAGTCTCGTATCCAGGCGCTGAGGCAGATGAATGAGTCGTCTCCTGATGATGTCAGCTACGAGGACCAGTCAGCGTACGACGTAGCAGACATGGTTAAACAGTTCTTCAGAGACCTGCCTGAACCTCTACTGACCAGCAAGCTGGGAGAGACCTTCCTACACATCTACCAGTGTAAGGACTGATACACACACACACACAGACAGACAAATCATACTACGGTATCTCTCGCATGGTTGGAAATTTCAACCACTATTTCTGTCTCACTCTCATTCCCTCTCTCTCCTCTCTTCTCCTCTCCTGTCCCCTCCTCCAGATGTTCCTAAGGACCAGCGGTTGCAGGCTGTGCAGACGGCCATCATGCTGATGTCAGACGAGAACAGGGAGGTGCTCCAGATGCTGCTCTGCTTCCTGTCTGATGTTACTTCCTCTGTGGAGGAGAACCAGATGACTCCCATGAACATCGCTGTGTGTTTGGCCCCGTCCCTGTTCCACCTCAACATCCTGAAGAAGGACAATCTCTCTCCCAGGTACACGCGTGCACACACACACACACATCACCTGATCAGCCCTAAAGTAAGACCAAACGAGGCACCATGGACTGTTCCTCCAGCAGTGTGTATAATAGACTGATACAACTATAACCCACTGGGTCTTGTATTTGGGTCACCTTGCTGTGCTCTATAATAAAGAATGATCCTATATACAGTATGCCCTACTTTTAGACTCGCCAGTGATGATGTCCTCCTAACTAGGTCTCTATGAAGACTGATGTTAACCAGGGGGAGTCTGGCTCAGGCATCAGGGGTCAACTACAGTGGAATAACTAACTACAGTAGACTGACTATTTGGTTCTGGCCTGTTTTTATTAAGAAGGTTCTGGAGCTCCAGGGTACTCTTTAAAACAGTGTTTTATGACATCACGCTGTGTACAAACAGAAACCTCTCATTTAACTAACTGGTGGAAGTGATTCTTTAAGGATTACAGGATCAAAGGGACAGCATGTAGAGAGAGATGTTGAGATGACCGGGGGGAGGGAGAGGATTGGAGAGGGAGAGGATGGGAGGGAAAGGATGGGAGGGGAGAGGGAGAGGATGGGAGGGAAAGGAGAGAGAGGGGGAGAGAATGGCAGAGAGGCGAGAGAGAGAGGGAGAGGATGGCAGGGAGGAGAGAGAGAGAGAGGGAGCGGATGGGAAGGAGAGGATGGGAGGGAGGGAGGGAGGGAGAGGATGGGAAGGAGAGGAGAGAGGATGGGAGGGAGGGAGAGGAGAGAGGATGGCAGGGTGGAGAGAGGGAGAGGATGGGAGGGAGAGGATGGGAGGATGGCAGGGTGGAGAGAGGGAGAGGATGGGAGGGAGAGGGGAGAGAGAGAGGATGGCAGGGAGGAGAGGGAGAGGATGGGAGAGGAGAGAGAGGAGAGGATGGGAAGGAGAAGAGGGAGAGGATGGGAGGAGGGGAGAGGGAGAGGATGGCAGGGAGGAGAGGGAGAGGATGAGAGGGAGAGGGGGGAGAGAGGGATGGGAGGGGAGGGAGAGGATGGAAGGAAGAGAGAGGGGAGAGAGGGAGAGGATGGCAGAGAGGAGGGAGAGGATGGCAGGGAGGAGAGAGGGAGAGGAGAGAGAGAGAGAGGAGGGAGAGGATGGGAGGGCGAGGAGGTTGGGAGGGACGGAGAGGGGGGGAGAGGATGGCAGGGAGGAGAGGGGGGAGAGGGAGAGGATGGCAGGGAGTAGAGAGAAGGAGAGTATGGCAGGGAGGAGGGAGAGGGGAGAGAGAGGGAGAGGATGGCAGGGAGAGGAGGGAGCGGATGGCGGGGAGGAGGGAGAGGAGAGAGGGAGAGGATGGCAGGGAGGAGGGAGAGGGGAGAGGATGGCAGGGAGGAGGGAGAGGAGAGAGACGGAGAGGAGGGAGAGGATGGCAGGGAGGAGGGAGAGGGAGAGGATGGGAGGGAGAGGATGGAGAGGATAGCAGGGAGAGGATGGCGGGGAGGAAGGAGAGAAGAGAGAGGATGGAGGGAGATGAGAGAGGGAGAGGATGGCAGGGAGGAGAGAGAGAGGGAGAGGATGGCAGGGAGGAGGGAGAGGATGGCAGGGAGAGGAGGGAGAGGATGGCGGGGAGGAGGGAGAGGAGAGAGGGAGAGGAGCGAGGGAGAGGATGGCAGGGAGGAGGGAGAGGAGAGAGACGGAGAGGATGGCAGGGAGAGGAGGGAGAGGATGGCAGGGAGGAGGGAGAGGAGAGAGAGGGAGAGGATGGCAGGGAGGAGGGAGAGGAGAGAGAGGGAGAGGATGGCAGGGAGAGGAGGGAGAGGATGGCGGGGAGGATGGAGAGAAGAGAGAGGATGGAGGGAGATGAGAGAGAGAGAGAGAGGGAGAGGATGGCGGGGAGGAGGGAGAGGAGGGAGAGAGAGGATGGTGGGGAGGAGGGAGAGGATGGCGGAGAGGAGAGAGGGAGAGGATGGCGGGGAGGATGGAGAGAAGAGAGAGGATGGAGGGAGATGGGAGAGGAGAGAGAGGGAGAGGATGGCGGGGAGGAGGGAGAGGAGGGAGAGAGAGGATGGTGGGGAGGAGGGAGAGGAGAGAGAGGGAGAGGATGGCAGGGAGGAGAGAGGGGGAGGAGGGAAAGGATGGCGGGGAGGATGGAGAGGAGAGAGGGAGAGTGGTGGGGAGGAGGGAGAGAAGAGAGAGGATGGAGGGAGAGAAGAGAGAGGATGGAGGAGAGAGAGGAGGAGGGAGAGGAGGGAGAGGATGGCGGAGAGGAGAGAGAGGGAGAGGATGGTGGGGAGGAGGGAGAGGATGGCGGGGAGGAGGGAGAGGAGAGAGGGAGAGGATGGTGGGGAGGAGGGAGAGGATGGCGGGGAGGAGAAAGGGAGAGGATGGCGGGGAGGAGGGAGAGGATGGCGGGGAGGAGGGAGAGGAGAGAGAGAGAGGGATAGGATGGCGGGGAGGAGGGAGAGGATGGCGGGGAGGAGGGAGAGGAGAGAGAGAGGGATAGGATGGCGGGGAAGGAAGAAGGACAGGAGAGAGAGGGATAGGAGCCATGACGAGTGGGTGTCTCAGCTGCATGGTGGACTCTGTTAATCTCTTAGGTTGGGAGGGAGGTTAACTACCTGTATTCAGTGGGAGAGAGGGAAAGGGTTAATGCGTTCATTTGGCACCTCGGCTGATGGACTCTGGCTGCTGTGTTCATAATTGTCTCATTACCCATGATCCTCTGCTGTGTTAGTAACTGTTATTCATGATCCTCAGGGCTATGCAGAGGAAGTACACAACAGGACGGCCCGACCAGAAGGACCTGAATGAGAACCTTGCCGCGACGCAGGGACTCGCCCACATGATCATAGAGTGCAACCGACTGTTTGAGGTAATAGACCTGAATAGAATACTTCATTAATAATCAACAATGCTACTAAGATGCCTTAGATACGTTGGATGTCATAAAATGTTCTAAGTCTAATTATAAAACATTAAAAAGCCTCATACCTGCTGACAGGTAAGATATAAAGCATTATACCTTCAGCCTTTTATGTGTTATCGAACCATTTAAAAACCTTGTTTTGTCATTTAGAAGACGCTTTTATCCTTAGCGACCTGATCTCTGATTGATCTTTCTTCTCCGACCAATCAGATTCCCCACGAGATGGTGACTCAGTCCAGGAACTCGTACGTGGAGGCAGACCTTCACGCTCCCACCTTAGAGGAGCTCTGTAGACAGCAGGAGGAGGACGATGCGTCCTACCAGACAGAGGCCAGACCCTGCCAGACACACTCCGAGACCAGACCTCAGAACCTGTACCAGAGCTACGTAGAGAGCAGGCTGCAGGAGCTCCTGAAGGAGGCCAGAGAGAAGGCTAAGGGCTGGGTGTCCTGCACCAGCTCAGACAACACTGAGCTCTACTGTAAGAAGGTGGGTGATGGGAACCCTTTGCGGCAGTGGCGTGTGGCGGTGGAAGTGGAGGCCCCTCCCTCGGTTTTGTTGAACCGCGTGCTGCGAGAGCGCCACCTGTGGGATGTGGACCTGCTACAGTGGAAGGTAGCTGAGACTCTGGACAGACACACTGAGGTGTTCCACTATGTCCTCAACCGCATGCCCCCACACCCCAGCAGAGACTTCCTGGTCCTACGGTGAGTGTGTGGCTTTGCGTGTGCGTGTTTCTATTTAGAATTTTGACATTTACATTTCAACTTAGAGGAAAGGTGAATCCCCAAGAGCATGTTAAATGCAATGTTTGTTGTTTCTGTAGAGCACACATCAACATAAAGCCCTGTCTGTTCTACCTGTCTGTACTGAATGAAGCTGACTCTGTCTCTCTTTCTGTCTCTTTCTGTCAGGTCGTGGAGGACTGACCTTCCCAAGGGGACGTGCGCATTGGTGTGTGTGTCTGTAGAACATGAGGACTGTCCCCGGGTCGGTGGGGTGAGGGCCGTGGTTCTAGAGTCCAACTACCTTCTAGAACCCTGCGGCTCTGGGAAGTCCAGACTCACTCACATCTGCAGGGTGGACCTCAAGTGAGTCCACACCTAACATACCTTAGCATATACTGTATAAATATAGTTCATTATTTTCAGAAGATTGTGTAGTTGTTGTTGTTGTTTGTTTTGTTTGAACCTGACCATGTGTTTTTGTTGATCCAGGGGGAGGAGTCCAGAGTGGTACAACAAGGCCTTTGGTCACCTCTGTGCTGCTGAAGCTGCTCGTATTCGCAACTCCTTCCAACCAATCAGCACAGAGGGGCCAGAGACCAAGATCTGACATTAGAGTCTTCTGTCCATAGAGCTAGACCCACACATACCTGGAGGGAACTAGACCCAACCTTGCTTAGCCTAGAACTAGTGTAACCGAGTTGGATTTGTAACCTCACTCCCCAACCTGAAATGTCTCCACATGTGCTATCGAACTGCTAACTTTTCGGTAGCGAAGTTGGCTAAGACGTTGTCAAGATACTGGTCCAGTAAGGATTTGTGAGTGAGGAAGCTATACCAAGGAAGCACAGTGACGTCTGTTACACTAGAGAATGATGTCTGGAGCTAGACCCATCCATGCCTTCCATGGCCTGCCAACCATGTCTGGAGCTAGACCCATCCATGCCTTCGATGGCCTGCCAACCATGTCTGGAGCTAGACCCATCCATGCCTTCCATGGCCTGCCAACCATGTCTGGAGCTAGACCCATCCATGCCTTCCATGGCCTGCCAACCATGTCTGGAGCTAGACCCATCCATGCCTTCCATGGCCTGCCAACCATGTCTGGTGCTAGACCCATCCATGCCTTCCATGGCCTGCCAACCATGTCTGGTGCTAGACCCATCCATGCCTTCCATGGCCTGCCAACCATGTCTGGAGCTAGACCCATCCATGCCTTCCATGGCCTGCCAACCATGTCTGGTGCAAGAGGAGTATATATTCATAGAGTCCTGAAGCCAATAGGCAGAGCTGCAGTGCTAAAGAATAAAATAGACCATGCTGACGAATGGTTAAAACCAGGGGGTGGCCGCCCTATCGCATCTGACCGCCGAACATCAGTCGTCATTTTCTATTTATTTCATCACCACCGTTTGTTGAACCCCAGCAGGTGATCTGCTGTTACTGTGCACGGCTAACGCTCATGTTGGTCTGTCTTGACATGTGATGCCAGAACACAGAGACCGAAGAGAGTATGGAGCTTCTCTGGACTCTCTGCACAACGACACAAGAAGACCTTCTTAGGTGCAGGATGTTATTAAGACGTTATTAGGATGTTATTATAATTAACCTATTATTATTATTGTTATTATTATTATTTGTATTATTATGACCGATAGGAGAACAAAATGAGGCTCCCAACGTCCATTAGTATTTAGTATTACAGTCATGTCTAGGACATGTAAGCTCTTCAAAGCTTCTGGGAAGCTGTATGTTATTTTATTCATGTAAAATGTCATGCTTTATGTTAGAAATGCTGTGTGTGCACGCATGTGTCTGTATATATCTCTGTGTGCGAAAACATACATGCAAGCATACTAGCTGTATATACTGTATATTTGAAAGGCTTAATGCTACAACTTATATATTGATTCCAGCATTGCATCATTGTTATTGTAATTCATACGGTACTAATCTGTAAACTGGTTTTACTGGGCTTTAACAGTGCTGTGTGTGTCTGAATGGCTGTAATGTTATTCTATATGACCTTAGTGTTTAAGGTTGAAAACTATGCCTGCATCCTAAATGGCACCTTATTTCCTATATAGTGCACCACTTTTTAGCAGAACCCCCATAGGGCTCTGATCAAAAGTAGTGCACTATATAGGGAATAGGATGCCATTTGGGAAGGAGCCCATGTGACTCAGGTTTGATCTCCAGACCTGCTGTAGAGAGCTGGCTGGACTGAGCTTCAGTTAAGTTCCAGAGACGAGATTTTTTAATTAAACAACGTAAAAAATGTTTGAAACGTTTATATTGCGTGTTTATTTTTACACAGACAAATGCAATTAGAATGGATTAGGATAGAAACTTAATTGCTCTAAGGGAATTTGCTTAGTTGAAAGTCGTTCTCTTTTCACTCCACTTGTAGTGTTACGGTGCGTGAATGAGGACGCAAAAGCGAATTAACGTAAACAGAGCTTCTTTAATAACAAAACAAACGTAGGCTCAGATGGACCGGCAGATTCCGACAGGACAGGACAAGGTTGCAGCAAACATGACGATAGTCTGGTTCAGGCATGAATAACACAAACAAGAATCCGACAAAGACAGAAACAAAAACAGAGAGAGATATAGAGGACTAATCAGAGGGAAAAAGGGAACAGGTGGGAAAAGGGGTGACGAGGTAGTTAGGAGGAGACAAGGAACAGCTGGGGGAAAGAGGGGGAGAAAAGGTAACCTAATAACGACCAGCAGAGGGAGACAGGGTGAAGGGAAAGGACAGAAACAAGACACAACATGACAATACATGACAGTACCCCCCCACTCACCGAGCGCCTCCTGGCGCACTCGAGGAGGAAACCTGGCGGCAACGGAGGAAATCATCGATCAGCGCACGGTCCAGCACGTCCCGAGAGGGAACCCAACTCCTCTCCTCAGGACCGTACCCCTCCCAATCTACTAGGTACTGATGACCACGGCCCCGAGGACGCATGTCCAAAATCCTACGGACCCTGTAGATGGGTGCGCCCTCGACAAGGATGGGGGGGGGGGGGGGAAGACGAGCGGGGGCGCGAAGAACGGGCTTGACACAGGAGACATGGAAGACCGGGTGGACGCGACGAAGATATCGCGGAAGAAGAAGTCGAACTGCGACAGGATTAATGATCTGAGAAATACGGAACGGACCAATGAACCGCGGGGTCAACTTGCGAGAAGCGGTCTTAAGGGGAAGGTTCTGAGTGGAGAGCCAAACTCTCTGACCGCGACAATATCTAGGACTCTTAGTTCTACGCTTATTAGCAGCCCTCACAGTCTGCGCCCTATAACGGCAAAGTGCAGACCTGACCCTCTTCCAGGTGCGCTCGCAACGTTGGACAAAAGCCTGAGCGGAGGGGACGCTGGACTCGGCGAACTGAGATGAGAACAGCGGAGGCTGGTACCCGAGGCTACTCTGAAAAGGAGATAGCCCGGTCGCAGACGAAGGAAGCGAGTTGTGGGCGTATTCTGCCCAGGGGAGCTGTTCTGACCAAGACGCAGGGTTGCGAAAAGAAAGACTGCGTAAGATGCGACCAATAGTCTGATTGGCCCGTTCTGCTTGACCGTTAGACTGGGGGTGAAAGCCGGAAGAGAGACTGACGGAAGCCCCAATCAAACGACAAAACTCCCTCCAAAATTGAGACGTGAATTGCGGACCTCTGTCCGAAACGACGTCTGACGGAAGGCCATGAATTCTGAAAACATTCTCGATGATGATTTGTGCCGTCTCTTTAGCAGAAGGAAGCTTAGCAAGGGGAATAAAATGAGCCGCCTTAGAGAACCTGTCGACAACCGTAAGAATAACAGTCTTCCCCGCTGACGAAGGCAGTCCGGTGACAAAATCTAAGGCGATGTGAGACCACGGTCGAGAGGGAATGGGAAGCGGCCTGAGACGGCCGGCAGGAGGGGAGTTACCGGACTTAGTCTGCGCGCAGACCGAACAAGCAGCCACGAAGCGACGCGTGTCATGCTCCCGGGTGGGCCACCAAAAACGCTGGCGAATGGAAGCAAGCGTACCCCGAACGCCAGGGTGGCCGGCTAACTTGGCAGAGTGAGCCCACTGAAGAACGGCCAGACGAGTAGGAACGGGAACGAAAAGAAGGTTCCTGGGACAAGCGCGCGGCGACGGAGTCTGAGTGAGTGCTTGCTTTACCTGCCTCTCAATTCCCCAGACAGTCAACCCGACAACACGCCCCTCAGGGAGAATCCCCTCGGGGTCAGTGGAGGCTACTGAAGAACTGAAGAGACGAGATAAAGCATCAGGCTTGGTGTTCTTAGAACCCGGACGATAAGAAATCACGAACTCGAAACGAGCGAAAAACAGGGCCCAGCGCGCCTGACGCGCATTAAGTCGTTTGGCAGAACGGATGTACTCAAGGTTCCTATGGTCAGTCCAAACGACAAAAGGAACGGTCGCCCCCTCCAACCACTGTCGCCATTCGCCTAGGGCTAAGCGGATGGCGAGCAGTTCGCGGTTTCCCACATCATAGTTACGTTCCGACGGCGACAGGCGATGAGAAAAATACGCGCAAGGGTGGACCTTGTCGTCAGAGAGGGAGCGCTGAGAAAGAATGGCTCCCACGCCCACCTCTGACGCGTCAACCTCGACAACGAACTGTCTAGTGACGTCAGGTGTAACAAGGATAGGTGCGGATGTAAAACGATTCTTGAGGAGATCAAAAGCTCCCTGGGCGGAAACGGACCACTTAAAGCACGTCTTGACAGAAGTAAGGGCTGTGAGAGGGGCTGCCACCTGACCGAAATTACGGATGAAACGACGATAGAAGTTCGCGAAGCCGAGAAAGCGCTGCAGCTCGACGCGTGACCTAGGGACGGGCCAATCAATGACAGCTTGGACCTTAGCGGGATCCATCTTAATGCCTTCAGCGGAAATAACAGAACCGAGAAATGTGACGGAGGAGGCATGAAAAGAGCACTTCTCAGCCTTCACAAAAAGACAATTCTCTAAAAGGCGCTGGAGGACACGTCGAACGTGCTGAACATGAATCTGGAGTGACGGTGAAAAAATCAGGATATCGTCAAGGTAAACGAAAACAAAGATGTTTAGCATGTCTCTCAGGACATCATTGACTAATGCCTGAAAGACAGCTGGAGCGTTAGCGAGGCCGAAAGGAAGAACCCGGTATTCAAAGTGCCCTAACGGAGTGTTAAACGCCGTCTTCCACTCGTCCCCCTCCCTGATGCGCACGAGATGGTAAGCGTTACGAAGGTCCAACTTAGTGAAAAACCTGGCTCCCTGCAGGATCTCGAAGGCTGAAGACATAAGAGGAAGCGGATAACGATTCTTCACTGTTATGTCATTCAGCCCTCGATAATCTATGCAGGGGCGCAGGGACCCGTCCTTCTTCTTAACAAAAAAAAACCCCGCTCCGGCGGGAGAGGAGGAGGGGACTATGGTACCGGCGGCAAGAGCTACAGACAAATAATCTTCGAGAGCCTTACGTTCGGGAGCCGACAGAGAGTATAGTCTACCCCGGGGGGGAGTGGTTCCCGGAAGGAGATCAATACTACAATCATACGACCGGTGTGGAGGAAGAGAGGTGGCCCTGGACCGACTGAACACCGTGCGCAGATCGTGATATTCCTCCGGCACCCCTGTCAAATCACCAGGCTCCTCCTGTGAAGAAGAGACAGAGGAAACAGGAGGGATAGCAGACATTAAACATTTCACATGGCAAGAGACGTTCCAGGAGAGGATAGAATTACTAGACCAATTAATGGAAGGATTATGACAAACTAGCCAGGGATGGCCCAACACAACAGGTGTAAAAGGTGAACGAAAATTTAAAAAAGAAATGGTTTCGCTTTGATTACCAGAAACAGTGAGGGTTAAAGGTAGCGTCTCACGCTGAATCCTGGGGAGAGGACTACCATCCAGGGCGAACAAGGCCGTGGACTCCCTTAACTGTCTGAGAGGAATGTCATGTTCCCGAGCCCAGGTCTCGTCCATAAAACAGCCCTCCGCCCCAGAGTCTATTAAGGCACTGCAGGAAGCTGACGAACCGGTCCAGCGTAGATGGACCGACAAGGTAGTGCAGGATCTTGAAGGAGAGACAGGAGTAGTAGCGCTCACCAGTAGCCCTCCGCTTACTGATGAGCTCTGGCTTTTACTGGACATGAAGTGACAAAATGACCAGCAGAACCGCAATAGAGACAGAGGCGGTTGGTGATTCTCCGTTCCCTCTCCTTAGTCGAGATGCGGATACCTCCCAGCTGCAAAGGCTCAGCACCCGAGCCGGCAGAGGAAGATGGTAGTGATGCGGAGAGGGGGGCAACGGAGAACGCGAGCTCCTTTCCACGAGCTCGGTGACGAAGATCAACCCGTCGCTCAATGCGAATAGCGAGTTCAATCAAGGAATCCACGCTGGAAGGAACCTCCCGGGAGAGAATCTCATCCTTTACCTTTGCGCGGAGACCCTCCAGAAAACGAGCGAGCAAAGCCGGCTCGTTCCAGCCACTGGAGGCAGCAAGAGTGCGAAACTCAATAGAGTAGTCTGTTATGGATCGATTACCTTGACATAGGGAAGACAGGGCCCTGGAAGCCTCCTCCCCAAAAACAGATCGATCAAAAACCTGTATCATCTCCTCCTTAAAGTCCTGATACTGGTTAGTACACTCAGCCCTTGCCTCCCAGATTGCCGTGCCCCACTCACGAGCCCGTCCAGTAAGGAGAGATATGACCTAGGCGACACGAGCAGTGCTCCTGGAGTAAGTGTTGGGCTGGAGAGAAAACACAATATCACACTGGGTGAGGAACGAGCGGCATTCAGTGGGCTCCCCAGAGTAACACGGCGGGTTATTGATTCTGGGCTCCGGAGATTCGAAAGCCCTGGAAGTGGCCGGTGGATCGAGGCGGAGATGGTGAACCTGTTCTGTGAGGTTGGAGACTTGGGTGGCCAGGGTCTCAACGGCATGTCGAGCAGCAGACAATTCCTGCTCGTGTCTGCCTAGCATCGCTCCCTGGATCTCGACGGCTGAGTGGAGAGGATCCGAAGTCGCTGGGTCCATTCTTGGTCGGATTCTTCTGTTACGGTGCGTGAATGAGGACCCAAAAGCGAATTAACGTAAACAGAGCTTCTTTAATAACAAAACAAACGTAGGCTCAGATGGACCGGCAGATTCCGACAGGACAGGACAAGGTTGCAGCAAACATGACGATAGTCTGGTTCAGGCATGAATAACACAAACAAGAATCCGACAAAGACAGAAACAAAAACAGAGAGAGATATAGAGGACTAATCAGAGGGAAAAAGGGAACAGGTGGGAAAAGGGGTGACGAGGTAGTTAGGAGGAGACAAGGAACAGCTGGGGGAAAGAGGGGGAGAAAAGGTAACCTAATAACGACCAGCAGAGGGAGACAGGGTGAAGGGAAAGGACAAAAACAAGACACAACATGACAATACATGACATGTAGTTTGTTTGTTTTCAGAGTTGTATGTTCTGCTAGTCAACACCCCACCTCACATGTTGCGTTTTCTACTTCACATTCCAAATGGCACCCTATTCCCTACATAGTGCACTACTTTTGACCAAAGCCCTAGTTTTGTGCCATGTGGAATGCATTCCAGGCCTTTACTCTATACCACCCTGCATCTCACTGCTGGCTTGCCTCTGAAGCTAAGCAGGGTCAATCTCGGTCGGTCCCTGGATGGGAGACCAGATGCTGCTGAAAGTGGTGTTGGAGGGCCAGTCAATCTTACTTCTGGTAAAAATAAGCAGAAAACAGATCCTAATACCCCAGGGTAGTGATTGGGAACATTGCCCTGTGTAGTGTGCTGTCTTTCAGGTGGGACGTTAAACAGGTGTGCTGACTCTGGTCACTGAAGATCCATGGCACTTATCGTAACAGTTAACCCCGGTGTCCTGGCAAAATTTCCATCATGGCCATCTAATCATCCCAGCTTTGAATTGGCTCATTCATCACCCCTCCTCTCCCTCTCCCCTATAACTTTTCCCCAGGTTGTTGCAGTAAATTAGATTTTTTTCTCAGTCAACTTATCTTCAGGGAATTTGTCTTAACCAAACCAAAAAAAGTCCATCTATAACAATCTACTGGCCTCCCAGCATTCTAATGACCTTTCACCCCTGACCCCACATAGCTGTTCCACACCATAGAGAACACCCATGTGATGTCAGGGACACCGCCAGCAACAATATACCAGATCATGTTTACATACCTCTCTCCCGAATACCACAACACCACACACAGTCACAGGCCGCCTAAAGAAGACATGGAGAAGGATGAATGAGGAAGAGACGAAAAAGGCAAAAACCGCCTGGGATGAGGTCAAGAAAACCGCCCAGAACAGAGTTAGCTGGAGATGAGCACCGTCGAGGCTCTTTGCTCCACTAGGAGCTGAAAGTCAAGTAAGTCAAGACCCAGTCTGTCAGAATACATCTCTCCCGTGCACACTCCGTCAGAACAGACACTCCCGTTCACTATTAGACCAGGACAAGTTAGAGCTATATTAGCCATAGAGGGGTTCTAACCCCCTGGTCTCCTTATAGCAGCATGCTAGGCAGTGAGTTGGTGTCCAGGGTCACATGCTACACAAATAGGACAAGACAGAATTGGACTGGAGGCCCTATTTTGGTTAAGAACACAATGACCGGGGCCTCCCGAGTGACGCAGTGGTCTAAGGCACTGCAACGCAGTGCTAGCTGTGCCACTAGAGATTCTGAGTTCGAGTCCAGGCTCTGTCGCAGCCGGCCGCGACTGGAGGACCCATGGGGCGGCGACAATTGTCCTAGCGTCGTCCGGGTTAGGGGAAGGTTTGGCCGGCTGGGATATCCTTGTCCCATCGCGCAATAGCGACTCCTGTGGTGGGCCGGGTGCAGTGCACGCTGACACGGTTGCCAGGTGCACTGTGTTTCCTCTGACACATTGGTGCGGCTGGCTTCCCGGTTAAGGGGGCATTGTGTCAAGAAGCAGTGCGGCTTGGTTGGGCTGTGTTTGGAGGTCACACAGCTCTCGATCTTTGCCTCTCCCGAGTCTGTACGGGAGTTGTAGCGATGTGATAAGACTGTAACTCCCAATAGGATACCGCGAAATTGGGGAGAAAACGGAGTAAAAAGAAATAAATAAATAAAAAAGAACACAATGGCCAGGAGGCCTGGGAGCACATAGTGGAAAGGAATCAGGGAGAGAACAGAGTGATACCAAACTTGAAATATTTCCTTTAAATAGCACCCAGTTTTTTTGAAAGGGTGGAAGACAAAACTGCCTATGTGCCCTTGAGCAAGGCACTTAACCCTAATTTCTCCAGGATCGCCGTTGATATTGGCAGACCCTGGCTTTGCCCCCACTCTCCGAGGGTGTCTCAGGGGAAGTTAGGATATGTAAAAAAAACGATTTACAAATCTCACGTATATTAATACACACTTATGCATGTGTGAAATAGGACAAACATAAGCACCCGCCAAATGATGATGATTATTTATTATTTACAGGATGTTGTTGCTCCCTGGTGGTCATACTGTGTATTACAACCTTCAGTCTGTTCATCTCTCAACTCAGGGTTGTACATTTTTTTTTATTTGTGTTTCATACATATGGAATATGTTTTATTGAAATTATGAGATTAATGATGGAGGGATCACAAAAGATGGCTTATCCCAAATTGACCCCTAGACCCTATGCCCTGTGCACTTGTGGCGATATGAGAGGATTTTACAGGCAGAGAAACATGGTAATAGCTCCAACTTGCACTCTGATTTGCTAGGCACATGTTTCACCATACTGCATACACCAATCAAGTGCATAGGGTATGGTTCTAGGGCACACGTGTCAAACTAATTCCACGGAGGGCCAAGTGTCTATGGGTTTTCGCTCCTCTCTTGTACTTGATTGGTTAATTAAGTTCAACAATAGGTAAGGAACTCCCCTCACCTGGTTGTCTAGGTCTGAATTGAAAGGAAAAATCAATAACCCGTAGACACTCGGCCCTCTGTGGAATGAAGTTTGGCACCCCTGTTCTAGGGGTTGATTTGGGATTGGGCCATATATATATATATATATACAGTGCCTTGCGAAATTATTCGGCCCCCTTGAACTTTGCGACCTTTTGCCACATTTCAGGCTTCAAACATAAAGATATAAAACTGTATTTTTTTGTGAAGAATCAACAACAAGTGGGACACAATCATGAAGTGGAACGACATTTATTGGATATTTCAAACTTTTTTAACAAATCAAAAACTGAAAAATTGGGCGTGCAAAATTATTCAGCCCCTTTACTTTCAGTGCAGCAAACTCTCTCCAGAAGTTCAGTGAGGATCTCTGAATGATCCAATGTTGACCTAAATGACTAATGATGATAAATACAATCCACCTGTGTGTAATCAAGTCTCCGTATAAATGCACCTGCACTGTGATAGTCTCAGAGGTCCGTTAAAAGCGCAGAGAGCATCATGAAGAACAAGGAACACACCAGGCAGGTCCGAGATACTGTTGTGAAGAAGTTTAAAGCCGGATTTGGATACAAAAAGATTTCCCAAGCTTTAAACATCCCAAGGAGCACTGTGCAAGCGATAATATTGAAATGGAAGGAGTATCAGACCACTGCAAATCTACCAAGACCTGGCCGTCCCTCTAAACTTTCAGCTCATACAAGGAGAAGACTGATCAGAGATGCAGCCAAGAGGCCCATGATCACTCTGGATGAACTGCAGAGATCTACAGCTGAGGTGGGAGACTCTGTCCATAGGACAACAATCAGTCATATATTGCACAAATCTGGCCTGTATGGAAGAGTGGCAAGAAGAAAGCCATCTCTTAAAGATATCCATAAAAAGTGTCGTTTAAAGTTTGCCACAAGCCACCTGGGAGACACACCAAACATGTGGAAGAAGGTGCTCTGGTCAGATGAAACCAAAATTGAACTTTTTGGCAACAATGCAAAACGTTATGTTTGGCGTAAAAGCAACACAGCTGAACACACCTTCCCCACTGTCAAACATGGTGGTGGCAGCATCATGGTTTGGGCCTGCTTTTCTTCAGCAGGGACAGGGAAGATGGTTAAAATTGATGGGAAGATGGATGGAGCCAAATACAGGACCACTCTGGAAGAAAACCTGATGGAGTCTGCAAAAGAACTGAGACTGGGACGGAGATTTGTCTTCCAACAAGACAATGATCCAAAACATAAAGCAAAATCTACAATGGAATGGTTCAAAAATAAACATATCCAGGTGTTAGAATGGCCAAGTCAAAGTCCAGACCTGAATCCAATCGAGAATCTGTGGAAAGAACTGAAAACTGCTGTTCACAAATGCTCTCCATCCAACCTCACTGAGCTCGAGCTGTTTTGCAAGGAGGAATGGGAAAACATTTCAGTCTCTCGATGTGCAAAACTGATAGAGACATACCCCAAGCGACTTACAGCTGTAATCGCAGCAAAAGGTGGCGCTACAAAGTATTAACTTAAGGGGGCTGAATAATTTTGCACGCCCAATTTTTCAGTTTTTGATTTGTTAAAAAAGTTTGAAATATCCAATAAATGTCGTTCCACTTCATGATTGTGTCCCACTTGTTGTTGATTCTTCACAAAAAAATACAGTTTTATATCTATGTTTGAAGCCAGAAATGTGGCAAAAGGTCGCAAAGTTCAAGGGGGCCGAATACTTTCGCAAGGCACTGTGTGTGTATATATATATATATATCTATATAGTTTCCTCCCATATTCATTGAAATAATGTATTCATTTATCCACTAGATAGCATCATCTGATTTCTGAACAATACAGCTTCATCAAACAGACTGGATTCGTAAGGTTACAGATTAATTTGGCGTCCCAAATGCCACTATATTCCCTATATAGTGCATTACTTTGACCAGGGTCCCGTCCCAAGTGGCCCCTATTCCCTACATAGTACAGTACTTTTGACCAGAGCCCTATGGGTCCTGGTCCAAAGAGGTGCACTATATAGGAAATAGGGTGCCATTAGGGACACAATATTAGTAACTTCCCCCAAACCTGTTATTTCTGTTCTGTCTGCTCTTCTATGGTTCTGCAGGAAGACTCTCCAAGGTCACTTCCACATCTACGGACTGTTCAATGAGCTGCGAGACACCAGGAGTCCTATTTACATAATTAAATAAAAGACAAGTAGACAGCCTTACCCTGACGTGTGTGTGGGTGTCAAATCAAATGAAATCACATACACATGTTTAGCAGATGTTATTGCGGGTGTAGCGAAATGCTTGTGTTTCTAGCTCTGACAGTGCAGTCATTTCTGCTCTCTGTGTTTGTGTGCTTGCATGCGTGTCTTCTCTTTCTCTCTTTCTGTGTGTGTGATTGTGGTTTTGTGCAGGAATTACACAAGGAATAATAAGGGTGATTAATTCAAATGATTTATTGTAATGACTTACATTTAAACAATAAAGGTACAGTAATTCCGTATTCTTTTATTTTCCAACATTTGGTGCAGTAATGGTTAACTGTTCAATAGAATGAATGATATACTACGGTGAAGCTGTCTGGAAGTAAAAAGATATGTTAAGAATAGTGTCCTCCCATTGTATGACTCGTATAACTCAGAAAATGAGTCGCAAACGGCACCCTATTTAGTGCACGTTTGACCAAAGCCTAGTGTACTATAAAGATAAATAAAGTGCCACTTGTATTTAGGCTACCTTTAATAAAATAATTATTCAAACTACCCGCATAGCTTTTCACAATCTAATCTTTAATAAGGTGCTTTCTCTATTGTGTTACTGGCGCTTTCACTAAAAAGCTTTTGAGTAACCTTTTCCTCCCTTCTATTGGCTACTGCTTTGATAAATTAAGTTTAGACAGCAATACAACCACAAAGATGGACTGATTCACAGCCTATTCAACTGTAAAGGGCTTTGTTGAATCCCTTTAAAGTAGTCTCTCCTAAGATTACATACACCTCATGTGACGCGCTTCTTCCCGCAGGCAGGGGGCAACATGACCGAGCCATAGCCCAGAGACCCTGCAGCGGTTGCGGCGCTGTTCAGCTTCAATCTGTTCAGATTACCAGAAGACGTCTGAGTACAGGGAAGGACACTGCTCGTTCTACCCTCAATAAATTGTTACCAGATTGCGGTTCCTATTCGGGCACGGCAGAGAGAGTGGATGTAAACAATATAGGGGTTTCCCTTTCGTCAGGTTCTTCCAGAATCTTCTATTTTGTATCCTAATTAATTGATGCAGTTGAACAGCGATTAAAGCAGGTGATATCGATCTGGTTGAATGGACACGACAAGTGAGAGGCCGGTGGTGAAGATGCCGGGAGCTGTGTCTCTTTCGGACCGTGAAATCCCCCCGGGTCATGGGCAGCAAGGGTGCTCTGGTACCGGGAAAATAATGGTATCTGGCTCGGGTTCTATGGTTCTACCGGGCGGGATAATCAACCCGCAGGTGCCCATCCGGAATATCAAGATGAAATTCGCGGTTCTGATCGGATTGATCCAGGTGGGGGAGGTTAGCAACAGGGATATCGTGGAGACTGTGCTCAACCTGGTAAGGAAATATAAACCATTTCAGAAACAGCATTTTACACATGCAACAAACACAACATCATCAACACGCACAGAGCGCTACAGTGTAGCACCATAATAAAGGGTACGGGTCTCAGTGGATGACTCGATGCCTGGCAAAACGGGGGTTGCTGCTGCTGCATGTGTTCTGTTCTGTACAGGTCTGATATTGTAGTCTAGAGAACATGTAACTAGAGATTACAGATAGGGTGTTATTAGAGATGGGGTTCATTCTTATTAGGGATTGAGGCATTACTCTGAACTCTTATGGAGTGTGACTGTTTCCTCATTTGAGCTTGTGCTTGTTAGACAACATTTCAACATCTGAAGATGACAGCTAACATAACATGACCCATTTGCAATATTTAGAACACATCAGATCAGATACATGGTGCCCCAATCTGATGTGGTGGATGGGACCACAGAAGGTGTCGCACTGGGCAAAAACTGGTTGAACAACGTTGTTTCCACGTGATTTCAACCCCAAAAATGAAAGTGATGTTATATGAAGGTGGGAAAACTGATAGAATTTGCAGAAAGTCATCAGTGTAAGGGCTTTTCATATTTTTTTTTCACCCAAGTTTTTAACCTAAATGACATGGTGACATTTGTTGTTGATTTCACACTGAATTCATGTCAGTTGACAACTCAACCAAATGTCAATCAAAACTAGATGTTAAACTGACGTCTGTACCCAGTGGGGTGTGTCTGTATGTATGTCTGTCTGTCTGTGTGTTCATGCATGTGTCTGTATGTCTGTAGCAGGTACAGGGCAGAGATGTGTGCTGCTGTGGTCTGGCTGCATTACCCATTCCACCTGTATGCTCTGTCATGCTCTGGGGCGGCAGGGTAGCTTAGTGGTTAGAGTGTCGGACTAGTAACCGGAAGGTTAGGTTGCAAGTTCAAAGCCGACAAGGTCTGTCATTCTGCCCCTGAACAAACCGCAAGCAATGCAGATGTAGAAGCATAAGAGGCAACCTTAATGGTAGCTATTGCAGGTATGAAGATGGAACCAGTCCATTCAATCATCATATTTCACTAATAGTTCCCATTTGGCCTCTTAGGCTTCCTGTCTAATATATCTGGGTAAATGGGTAAATGGGGAAATATCAGTCCTAATAGGCTATAGTTGATTCATATGATAGCTTTCATTTGTAGAGAGATGTGTTGGATGGAAAAACTGTCTATATTAACCATCATCCATCAACTCCTTGTAGAAGTGGAAATTGTATTTGAGTCTCAAATGGCACCCTATTTCCTATATAGTGCACTACTTTTGACCAGAGCCCTATGGTCAGAAGTAGTGAAACTATAGGAATAGAGTTCCATGTGTGAACACACTGTTTCATGTGATGGTTTTTAGTGCTGCATGTCAGGAGGTGTGTTTTTAATGTGCCCCTGGTATGAAGAAACAGTGTGTATGATGGTGAACAGTTCTCTGTCGAGAACATTATGTTTCTTTCTGAGTAATGTCTCCTCTCCTCTAACTAATGGTTCCATTAACACGTCTCTGTCATCAGGCAGGACAAACTACCCTACATGAGAACTAGAATGAATAGCATAACACTCAATTAGGTATTGTTAAAAGCAAAAATGGAATCTAAAAAGGTGATTGCTGTAATGGAAAACAGACACAAGCAGGCTAGGGTAGAGATGTAGAATGCATCCCAAATGGCACCCTATTCCTTATACGGTGGACTACTTTTGACCAGTATACTATAAAGAGAATAGAGTGCTATTTTGGATGCACCATATGAGTGTGCAGGGCTGCATCTGTCTGATTCATATCCCCACAGTTCACTTGAGGTTGGATGAACACATACCGTAGCAGCACGGTCTCAATTGGAGAGAGACAGTGGGATGGAGGGAACATTTTAGCATAATGCTAATATAATGCTAATCGTGTCTCTCCTGTATGTATGAATGAATGATTCAGAGGGTCAGGACTCTGAACAGAGACCAGTCTGATTACAGAACAATGGAGAGAGAGACGTGGAGCGACTGAGAGCAGAGTCAAGTAGGAGCAGGTTGACAATGATGAGTGGATGAAAGGAGGAGTAGGAAGAGGTGGAGTAGGACGGGAAGAGAGATATAGGTCAAGTTCCTGCCCGACTAGATTTGCAGGCATTGCATTGAGTCAACCAATGGTTGCGTGCTATGTCGTCATCATCGACTATGCAGTCGGGTATCAGATGGTGATATCATATGATGTGGTTTGCTGATATGTTAAAAATACAGTACCTATCCAGGCATTGTAAGATCTTGCATGCATTTGCAATGTACTTGGGAAGGAACTCGACCATAGTGATCTATCGTATGAGGCCTTGTAAAAACCTTGTACACATGATCTTGATGTGTACATGAATCCTGAACTTATGGACTGGCATGTTGAATCTAGCTAGTGTTATGAATAACTAGGGTATTTTGGGGGGCAGGTAGCCGAAGTGGTTAGAGCTTTGGGCCAGTAACCGAAAGGTTGCTAGATCAAATCCCTGAGCTGACAAGTTAAACATCTGTCGTTCTGCCCCTGAACAAGGCAGTTAACCCACGGTTCCTAGGCTATCATTGTGAAAAATAATTTGTTCTTAACTGACTTGCCTAGTTAAACTAAAGGATAAATATGGCTGAGAACTGAAGTTGGCCATCCCTCGATCTAGACTAGGTTATGTCCCAAATGGCACCCTATATAGTGCACTATGGGCCCTGGTCAAAAGTAGTACTGTACATTACAGTATAGAGAATAGGGTGCCATTTGGGATGCAACCTAGATGATGGAACACCACTCCTGGGTCTTAAAGGGCTCAAATCCATTCTGACACATCAACTGTACACTGTCCCGTGGAGGAGAATAATGAACCTCCTATCAGACAGATGCTACAACACTGTGTTGTGATGCTATAAGGCAGTATCCTGCCCCACGGTGCCACCTTCCATCATCTCAGCTCATTAAGCCTGCTTAGCTCGTTTATCTTCTCTATAGAAGCCAGTCTGAATAAAGCTGTAAATAAGATAACGTGTCATAATGAATTAAGTCTCCCCTCTAGGTTTCATTCAGCAGGGTTGTAATTCATTAATGCACACCGTAGCAAAACGTTTCGCAACTGAAAACATTTTGTAAACGAAAATGACCGTTTCTTATTGGAAAAGTTCAGGTCTATTTTCTTCCGTTTGGTTTCTAGTGAATACTACCCAGGAATTTGATTGTTTAATGAGGGATGAGATTAATCAGGACTTTTTCACTTAGCAACATTCAGATTCAGTGTTTAATAATAGTCACATGTACAGGGTTGCAGGTGTGATTGCTGGGTACAGTGAAAATCTTAGGCTTCGAGTTCCAAGATGCAGGACTAAGTTAATTAAAATGATCTAAATGGTAATAAAAACAACAACAATATGAATATAAATAGCACTATATGCTATGTACAACAACAACTGTAGCAGTGATGAATAAATAAGGCAGAGTAAAGACTGTTGAGGGGGTGGGGGAGAAAAATGACCATTGAGGGAATGTGGGGACTAAACAAAATGAAAAACCTGTTTTGATCAGCAGTCTGTTCCTCACCTGTAGTTTGTCCCAGCAGTTCATTAAATATGTAATAACACATCATGTTCATGAAGTGCTTCTCTGAAACCCAATAATGCTAAGATCAGGGACCAGTACACAGTGTATTTACATTAGCATATTCTGGATATTACTGACTAGGTCAGAGAACTAGTCATCTAGAATATGATTATGATTCTGGTCAGCCACCGCAGATCCCCATCACCATTCTGCCTAGCTGGTGGTGTCTCTGGGTGGCAGCTGGCACGTTGCCACACTTCATATCCCACATCTGTTTTACAGGGTGGCTGACAAGGTGAGGGATGGGTGGCTGATGGATGGCTGATGGATGGATCAGAGGCTGCTACTGATAGATGCTGCAGTAGTCCTACAGTAACAGTGTGATAGATGATGCAGCTGGCCTACAGTAACAGTGTTTTAGATGATGGAGCTGGCCTACAGTAACAGTGTTTTAGATGATGCAGCTGGCCTACAGTAACAGTGTGATAGATGATGCAGTAGGCCTACAGTAACAGTGTGATAGATGATGCAGTAGGCCTTCAGTAACAGTGTGATAGATGATGCAGTAGGCCTTCAGTAACAGTGTGATAGATGATGCAGTAGGCCTACAGTAACAGTGTGATAGATGATGCAGTAGGCCTACAGTAACAGTGTGATAGATGATGCAGTAGGCCTACAGTAAGTGTGCTTGATGATGCTGTAGGCCTACAGTAACAGTGTGATAGATGATGCAGTAGGCCTACAGTAACATTGTTATTGATGATGCAGCTGGCCTACAGTAACAGTGTGATAGATGATGCAGTAGGCCTACAGTAACAGTGTGATAGATGATGCAGTAGGCCTACAGTAACAGTGTGATAGATGATGCAGTAGGCCTACAGTAACAGTGTTTTAGATGCTGCAGTAGGCCTACAGTAACATTGTGATAGATGATGCAGTAGGCCTTCAGTAACAGTGTGATAGATGATGCAGTAGGCCTACAGTAACAGTGTGATAGATGATGCAGTAGGCCTACAGTAACAGTGTTTTAGATGCTGCAGTAGGCCTACAGTAACAGTGTGATAGATGATGTAGCTGGCCTACAGTAAGTGTGATATATGATGCAGTAGGCCTTCAGTAACATTGTGATAGATGATGCAGTAGTCCTACAGTAACAGTGTGATAGATGATGCAGTACACCTACAGTAACAGTGTGATAGATGATGCAGTAGTCCTACAGTAAGTGTGCTTGATGATGCTGTAGGCCTACAGTAACAGTGTGATAGATGATGCAGTACACCTACAGTAAGAGTGTGATAGATGATGCAGTAGTCCTACAGTAAGTGTGCTTGATGATGCTGTAGGCCTACAGTAACAGTGTGATAGATGATGCAGTACACCTACAGTAACAGTGTGATAGATGATGCAGTAGGCCTACAGTAACAGTGTGATAGATGATGCAGTAGGCCTACAGTAACAGTGTTTTAGATGATGCAGTAGGCCTACAGTAACTGTGATAGATGATGCAGTAGGCCTACAGTAACAGTGTGATAGATGATGCAGTAGGCCTACAGTAACAGTGTGATAGATGATGCAGTAGGCCTACAGTAACAGTGTGATAGATGATGCAGTAGGCCTACAGTAACAGTGTTTTAGATGATGCAGTAGGCCTACAGTAACAGTGTGATAGATGATGCAGTAGTCCTACAGTAACAGTGTGATAGATGATGCAGTAGGCCTACAGTAACAGTGTGATAGATGATGCAGTAGGCCTACAGTAACAGTGTGATAGATGATGCAGTAGGCCTACAGTAACAGTGTGATAGATGATGCAGTAGGCCTACAGTAACAGTGTTTTAGATGCTGCAGTAGGCCTACAGTAACATTGTGATAGATGATGCAGTAGGCCTTCAGTAACAGTGTGATAGATGATGCAGTAGGCCTACAGTAACAGTGTGATAGATGATGCAGTAGGCCTACAGTAACAGTGTTTTAGATGCTGCAGTAGGCCTACAGTAACAGTGTGATAGATGATGTAGCTGGCCTACAGTAAGTGTGATATATGATGCAGTAGGCCTTCAGTAACATTGTGATAGATGATGCAGTAGTCCTACAGTAACAGTGTGATAGATGATGCAGTACACCTACAGTAACAGTGTGATAGATGATGCAGTAGTCCTACAGTAAGTGTGCTTGATGATGCTGTAGGCCTACAGTAACAGTGTGATAGATGATGCAGTACACCTACAGTAAGAGTGTGATAGATGATGCAGTAGTCCTACAGTAAGTGTGCTTGATGATGCTGTAGGCCTACAGTAACAGTGTGATAGATGATGCAGTACACCTACAGTAACAGTGTGATAGATGATGCAGTAGGCCTACAGTAACAGTGTGATAGATGATGCAGTAGGCCTACAGTAACAGTGTTTTAGATGATGCAGTAGGCCTACAGTAACTGTGATAGATGATGCAGTAGGCCTACAGTAACAGTGTGATAGATGATGCAGTAGGCCTACAGTAACAGTGTGATAGATGATGCAGTAGGCCTACAGTAACAGTGTTTTAGATGATGCAGTAGGCCTACAGTAACAGTGTGATAGATGATGCAGTAGGCCTACAGTAACAGTGTGATAGATTATGCAGTAGGCCTACAGTAACAGTGTGATAAATGATGCAGTAGGCCTACAGTAACAGTGTGATAGATGATGCAGTAGGCCTACAGTAACAGTGTGATAGATGATGCAGTAGATCTACAGTAACAGTGTGATAGATGATGCAGTAGGCCTACAGTAACAGTGTGATAGATGATGCAGTAGGCCTTCAGTAACAGTGTGATAGATGATGCAGTAGGCCTACAGTAACAGTGTGATAGATGATGCAGTAGGCCTACAGTAACAGTGTGATAGATGATGCAGTAGGCCTACAGTAAGTGTGCTTGATGATGCTGTAGGCCTACAGTAACAGTGTGATAGATGATGCAGTAGGCCTACAGTAACATTGTTATTGATGATGCAGCTGGCCTACAGTAACAGTGTGATAGATGATGCAGTAGGCCTACAGTAACAGTGTGATAGATGATGCAGTAGGCCTACAGTAACAGTGTGATAGATGATGCAGTAGGCCTACAGTAACAGTGTTTTAGATGCTGCAGTAGGCCTACAGTAACATTGTGATAGATGATGCAGTAGGCCTTCAGTAACAGTGTGATAGATGATGCAGTAGGCCTACAGTAACAGTGTGATAGATGATGTAGCTGGCCTACAGTAAGTGTGATATATGATGCAGTAGGCCTACAGTAACAGTGTTTTAGATGATGTAGCTGGCCTACAGTAAGTGTGATATATGATGCAGTAGGCCTTCAGTAACATTGTGATAGATGATGCAGTAGTCCTACAGTAACAGTGTGATAGATGATGCAGTACACCTACAGTAACAGTGTGATAGATGATGCAGTAGTCCTACAGTAAGTGTGCTTGATGATGCTGTAGGCCTACAGTAACAGTGTGATAGATGATGCAGTACACCTACAGTAAGAGTGTGATAGATGATGCAGTAGTCCTACAGTAAGTGTGCTTGATGATGCTGTAGGCCTACAGTAACAGTGTGATAGATGATGCAGTACACCTACAGTAACAGTGTGATAGATGATGCAGTAGGCCTACAGTAACAGTGTGATAGATGATGCAGTAGGCCTACAGTAACAGTGTTTTAGATGATGCAGTAGGCCTACAGTAACTGTGATAGATGATGCAGTAGGCCTACAGTAACAGTGTGATAGATGATGCAGTAGGCCTACAGTAACAGTGTGATAGATGATGCAGTAGGCCTACAGTAACAGTGTGATAGATGATGCAGTAGGCCTACAGTAACAGTGTTTTAGATGATGCAGTAGGCCTACAGTAACAGTGTGATAGATGATGCAGTAGGCCTACAGTAACAGTGTGATAGATTATGCAGTAGGCCTACAGTAACAGTGTGATAGATGATGCAGTAGGCCTACAGTAACAGTGTGATAGATGATGCAGTAGGCCTACAGTAACAGTGTGATAGATGATGCAGTAGATCTACAGTAACAGTGTGATAGATGATGCAGTAGGCCTACAGTAACAGTGTGATAGATGATGCAGTAGGCCTACAGTAACAGTGTGATAGATGATGCAGTAGGCCTACAGTAAGTGTGATAGATGATGCAGTAGGCCTACAGTAACAGTGTTTTAGATGATGCAGTAGGCCTACAGTAACAGTGTGATAGATGATGCAGTAGTCCTACAGTAACAGTGTGATAGATGATGCAGTAGGCCTACTGTAACAGTGTGATAGATGATGCAGCTGGCCTACAGTAACAGTGTGACAGGTGATGCAGTAGATCTACAGTAACAGTGTGATAGATGATGCAGTAGTCCTACAGTAACAGTGTGATAGATGATGCAGTAGGCCTACAGTAAGTGTGTTTGATGATGCAGTAGTCCTACAGTAACAGTGTGATAGATGATGCAGTAGACCTACAGTAACAGTGTTTTAGATGATGCAGTAGGCCTACAGTAACAGTGTGATAGATGATGTAGCTGGCCTACAGTAACAGTGTGATAGATGATGCAGTAGACCTACAGTAACAGTGTGATAGATGATGCAGTAGGCCTACAGTAACAGTGTGATAGATGATGCAGTAGGCCTACAGTAACAGTGTGATAGATGATGCAGTAGGCCTACAGTAACAGTGTGATAGATGATGCAGTACACCTACAGTAAGAGTGTGATAGATGATGCAGTAGTCCTACAGTAAGTGTGCTTGATGATGCTGTAGGCCTACAGTAACAGTGTGATAGATGATGCAGTACACCTACAGTAACAGTGTGATAGATGATGCAGCAGGCCTTCAGTAACAGTGTGATAGATGATGCAGTAGGCCTACAGTAACAGTGTTTTAGATGATGCAGTAGGCCTACAGTAACTGTGATAGATGATGCAGTAGGCCTACAGTAACAGTGTGATAGATGATGCAGTAGGCCTACAGTAACAGTGTGATAGATGAAGCAGTAGGCCTACAGTAACAGTGTGATAGATGATGCAGTAGGCCTACAGTAACAGTGTTTTAGATGATGCAGTAGGCCTACAGTAACAGTGTGATAGATGATGCAGTAGGCCTACAGTAACAGTGTGATAGATGATGCAGTAGGCCTACAGTAACAGTGTGATAGATGATGCAGTAGGCCTACAGTAACAGTGTGATAGATGATGCAGTAGGCCTACAGTAACAGTGTGATAGATGATGCAGTAGGCCTACAGTAACAGTGTGATAGATGATGCAGTAGGCCTACAGTAACAGTGTGATAGATGATGCAGTAGGCCTACAGTAACAGTGTGATAGATGATGCAGTAGGCCTACAGTAAGTGTGATAGATGATGCAGTAGGCCTACAGTAACAGTGTTTTAGATGATGCAGTAGGCCTACAGTAACAGTGTGATAGATGATGCAGTAGTCCTACAGTAACAGTGTGATATATGATGCAGTAGGCCTACTGTAACAGTGTGATAGATGATGCAGCTGGCCTACAGTAACAGTGTGACAGGTGATGCAGTAGATCTACAGTAACAGTGTGATAGATGATGCAGTAGTCCTACAGTAACAGTGTGATAGATGATGCAGTAGGCCTACAGTAAGTGTGTTTGATGATGCAGTAGTCCTACAGTAACAGTGTGATAGATGATGCAGTAGACCTACAGTAACAGTGTTTTAGATGATGCAGTAGGCCTACAGTAACAGTGTGATAGATGATGTAGCTGGCCTACAGTAACAGTGTGATAGATGATGCAGTAGACCTACAGTAACAGTGTGATAGATGATGCAGTAGGCCTACAGTAACAGTGTGATAGATGATGCAGTAGGCCTACAGTAACAGTGTGATAGATGATGCAGTAGGCCTACAGTAACAGTGTGATAGATGATGCAGTAGGCCTACAGTAACAGTGTGATAGATGATGCAGTAGGCCTACAGTAACAGTGTGATAGATGATGCAGTAGGCCTACAGTAACAGTGTGATAGATGATGCAGTAGGCCTACAGTAACAGTGTGATAGATGATGCAGTAGGCCTACAGTTACAGTGTTTTAGATGATGCAGTAGGCCTACAGTAACAGTGTGATAGATGATGCAGCTGGTCTACAGTAACAGTGTGATAGATGATGCAGCTGGCCTACAGTAACAGTGTGATAGATGATGCAGTAGGCCCACAGTAACAGTGTGATAGATGATGCAGTAGTCCTACAGTAACAGTGTGATAGATGATGCAGTAGGCCTACAGTAAGTGTGTTTGATGATGCAGTAGTCCTACAGTAACAGTGTGATAGATGATGCAGTAGACCTACAGTAACAGTGTTTTAGATGATGCAGTAGGCCTAGAGTAACAGTGTGATAGATGATGTAGCTGGCCTACAGTAACAGTGTGATAGATGATGCAGTAGACCTACAGTAACAGTGTGATAGATGATGCAGTAGGCCCACAGTAACAGTGTGATAGATGATGCAGTAGTCCTACAGTAACAGTGTGATAGATGATGCAGTAGGCCTACAGTAACAGTGTGATAGATGATGCAGTAGGCCTACAGTAACAGTGTGATAGATGATGCAGTAGGCCTACAGTAACAGTGTGATAGATGATGCAGTAGGCCTACAGTAACAGTGTGATAGATGATGCAGTAGGCCTACAGTAACAGTGTGATAGATGATGCAGTAGGCCTACAGTTACAGTGTTTTAGATGATGCAGTAGGCCTACAGTAACAGTGTGATAGATGATGCAGCTGGCCTACAGTAACAGTGTGATAGATGATGCAGCTGGCCTACAGTAACAGTGTGATAGATGATGCAGTAGGCCCACAGTAACAGTGTGATAGATGATGCAGTAGGCCTACAGTAACAGTGTGATAGATGATGCAGTAGGCCTTCAGTAAATATTTTAGATGATGCAGTAGGACCTACAGTAACATTGTGACGTGTAGCCTAACTGTGTTAGTCTACCAGCTTTATTCATCTACACGGCCCCTGGAGACCAGCCCCAGTGACCTTGCTGCTGCAGTAATATAAAAAGTGTGTTTGAAATGGCTCCCTATATAGAGAATAGCGTGCTGTTTGGGATGCAGACAACGACAGCCCCATATTCATAAGGACCGCCCGCGCATTCAATGTCTAAGCACTCAGTCTCAGTGTAAGGATCACTATTTCTCATCTTGATATTTTCCTTGATTTAAGTTGAAATCTAAATGTAAATCGGTAATAGTGATGTGACTAAACTCAGGCTACTGTTTGTCACATGGCTTATATCCTGTCGTCTAAACATGACAAAGCAGTGTGTGTACTTGCGTGTCTGTTTAGGATGTCATGCTGCTTGATAGTCTTAGTGGGTATATACAGTTTGGATATAAGGGCACAAGGCGAGACCCAGATGCAGACACAGGAGGCAGATGGTTAGAGTCCAAGGTGTTTATTAACAATCCAAAAGGGGTAGGCAAGAGAATGGTCGTGGACAGGCAAAAAGTCAGAACCAGTTCAGAGTTCCAGAGGTACAGAATGGCAGGCAGGCACGAGGTCAGGGCAGGCAGAATGGTCAGGCAGGCTCGAGGTCAGGGCAGGCAGAATGGTCAGGCAGGCTCGAGGTCAGGGCAGGCAGAATGGTCAGGCAGGCTCGAGGTCAGGGCAGGCAGAATGGTCAGGCAGGCTCGAGGTCAGGGCAGGCAGAATGGTCAGGCAGGCTCGAGGTCAGGGCAGGCAGAATGGTCAGGCAGGCTCGAGGTCAGGGCAGGCAGAATGGTCAGGCAGGCTCGAGGTCAGGGCAGGCAGAATGGTCAGGCAGGCTCGAGGTCAGGCAGGCTCGAGGTCAGGGCAGGCAGAATGGTCAGGCAGGCTCGAGGTCAGGGCAGGCAGAATGGTCAGGCAGGCTCGAGGTCAGGGCAGGCAGAATGGTCAGGCAGGCTCGAGGTCAGGGCAGGCAGAATGGCAGGCAGGCACGAGGTCAGGGCAGGCAGAATGGTCAGGCAGGCTCGAGGTCAGGGCAGGCAGAATGGTCAGGCAGGCTCGAGGTCAGAGCAGGCAGAATGGTCAGGCAGGCTCGAGGTCAGGGCAGGCAGAATGGCAGGCAGGCACGAGGTCAGGGCAGGCAGAATGGTCAGGCAGGTGGGAATGGAGTCCAGAAAAACAGGCAAAGGTCAAAACTGGGAGTACTAGTAAGAGAGAATAGAAAAGCAGGCGCATGGGAAAACACTCTGGTTGCCTTGAACATACAAGATGAACTGCCACAGAGAGACAGGATACAAAGGGATAAAAACACCAGGGAAAATAATCCACACCTGGAGGGGGTGGAGACAATCACAAGGACAGGTGAAACAGATCAGGGCGTGACACTGGGAGCAGAGTTGAATGGTCAGAAATCCGGTATGTATTCGGCTATGTCCCAAATAGAACCCTATTCCCTATATATTGCACTACATTTCACCTGGGCCCATATTTAGTAAAAATAATAAGGAATAGGGTGCCATTAGGCCTGGTCTGTCTGTATCTGTTATGTTTCTGGGTCATAATGCTTCTTAGTACAGGAAACTTTCTAATGCGCCCTGCCCCCTGTAGCGCTGCATACCTGTCTGGATTAGTAGCCTTTGACCGAAATTACAGAGAAAATACCAGGGCCATGTCCCAAAAAGAACCCTATTCCCTATATAGTGCACTACTTTTGAACAAGGTCCATAGGTCTCTGGTCAAAAGTAGAGCACTAGATAGGGTACCATTGGGATAGATCCCAGGCTAAGCTCAAAATCAGCCTTGGTAACCAACACTGTGCAGCCTCTTATAATTTTCATTGAGCAACGTTCTGGAACTAACCACAATAGAATACCACAGTCCCTGTTTGGTCTTCATGCTGCTAGTTTTTTCCCCAAATCAATATTTTGCTGAGAAAAGCAGTTTATTTTCTCGCAACAAATGTGTTACTGATGTTGATGTTTTTTGCCTGAGGCAAATTGAAACCTTCAGCCACATTTACTGGATGTACTTAGTTGGGCCATGATCTTTCAATTCCCATTAAAAGGCATATTGAGGTGATGAGGACATGGTTACAGCTTGGGAGACTTCTGTCCTGTTGTCTTGTGGAATTTGAGATTCATAGAATTAAGTCAAACATTTACCTGAAGACATGGACATTCAGAACGTATCTGAGGAATGGACAGACATATTTCAGCTTGTGTCAGCTCTTCACCCAGGAAGTAGACAACATTCATCAGTCTGGAGGTTCTGATGACACTGCCAGAAAATAATGGGTACAACATGTAAACATGCCAATGTTATGTCACATATTAACATCCCCCTTCTCCCCATTGGCTGGGCCGGACTGTGAGTGTGATTGCATCTCAAATGGCACTCTTTCCCCTATATAGTCCACTTCTTTTGACCAGGGCTCTCATCTAAAGAAGTGCACTATGTAGGGAATAGGGTGCCATTTGGGACTCAGACTGAGAGAGCTAGGAGGGTCTGACGTGAAGAAACAGACATCACAGCTCCACATCTCTGGATGAAAACAGATGTTGTGTCAGTATGCATGTCTCTTTCATTATGTTACTTTCCTCAAGAGAAATTATTTTCAAAAGACCAAAAGCTGGCTGACATATTTGAAACAAGCGTCTACTGTTACAACAGCCCTGTGGTGGGTTGTCTGTAGATAGATAGATGTGTGGTTGTATCAGATCTAGAGGGAATAGCTTTGTATCCATCAGGAGAGTAGGGGTTGATTTACCACTACATTAACATCAGATCTCTGTTCAGCTCTGCTCAGCTCAGTGGTGATGGCTTCTGGGAGACTTCCCTCCTCCTTCTTCTCCTGCTTCTCAGTTCAGATGCTTATTTTTGTTTTTCATGGCAGGCATCTAAAATTCATGTTGTCCCAGTTTCTCTGGATCTCTGGATGAGTTTCTCTGGGTTAAAGCCATGTTGCCATACTGCTGCTGTTGCACTCTGGGACAGACATTCTCTCTCTCTCTCTCTCTCTCCCTTGTTCTCTCATTTTCTCTCTCTCACTATGGGCTCATGTCTTGGATGGGGAAACGTGAGTCTTAAAAAATATTGTTGATTTTCAGAACACATCTCGACTCACATTGGGAATATTCTCTAAACAACAAATCCCAAACCCAGCAGGCCCTCTGAGCGTGTTTGATTGTTCTTAAATTCCCGCGGTTGGTTGAAGTTGAAACACTACAATGGAGCCCTTGGGCTGCTGGGCCTGATCACTACACACATCAACCCTGTACAATCTACTGACTAGGAATAAAGGAACGGCTATAGCAGCCAGCAGTATAGCCTTTTAATTAGGAACCACAGTCTATCTGTGCTGTCCCAGAGCAGCCTCCTGCTTGTCCCAGGCAGAAGGGATCAATCCTGGGTCGATGCAGCCGGAGTGACGGGGCAGAAGTAACATAGACCAGCCTGGTGGTGAGACAGAGCAGACAAGTAGGACTGTGACCCAAATGCCACCCTATTCCCTTCATAGTAGACCTGCCTGCAGTTCCGCTGAAACCCTCCTGCCTTTGTTTGCATCTATTTGCATCTTGTTTACATCTATTTACATCTTGTTTACTCATATTTACATATTGTTTACATCTATTTACTACTTGTTTACATTTACATTTATTCCATAATAATTTGAAATGGGGAGGTATCTTACAAGCCTCCCAGGGTTTTCTACCTTTCCTGCACATGCTCATTTAGTTTTCCTTTTAAACTCTGATCACATTGTTTTGTATTTTCTTGTGTGAAAAAAAATCTACCAAAGCCTGCTTAGTCTAACATCTGTTTAGTGTAGACCTCATCCTCTGCAGTAGACCTCTTCCTCTGCAGTGATCTGCCTTTTCATTCCAACTGCTCTCTATAGTGATGTCATGTAGTCCCTTTACATACCATGCACTAGGTTATAGTGACAAATCTACACTAGCACTGTTGGAGCTAGGAACACAAGCATTTCACTACCCCGCAATAACATCTGCTAAATATGTGTATGCGACTAATAAAATGTTATTTTATTTCATTCGATTTTATTGACTGTTTAGATCCTCTCTGCTACTGTGGGAGTCAGTGCATGTGTCTCAAATTGCACCCTATTCCTTACATAGTGCACAGCTTTTTACCAGGGCCCCAGTCAAAAGTAGTGCTTTATATAAGGCATTTGAGAGATGGCAGCCAGCAGCTTTGGCCTCTCTGTGTTGTGTCCCTGTGTTGTGTCCCAGTGTTGTGTCCCTGTGTTGTGTCCCTGTGTTGTGTCCCAGTGTTGTGTCCCAGTGTTGTGTCTCTGTGTTGTGTCTCTGTGTTGTGTCTCTGTGTTTCCTCTCTGTGTTGTCTCTCTGTGTTGTGTTGTGTCTGGGATGAAGTATCTATGTCACTGGAAACAAACCACTAAAGCCCAGAGGAGCTGTTAAAGAGATGGGCCACAAGCCACTGCAAAGGCCATGGATCTCTATCTCTCTCTCTCTATCTCTCTCTCTCTCTCGTTCATGCGTGGTAACCCTGGAGAATTGCTGATGGGGGATTTTTTGGCAGCTGCCTACATTAGCATGGCCCTGATGGAACATTATGTGCTCACTGCCTCCCCACATTAGCATAAGAGGGCTGTAGGCCATGCCTTCCTGTTCTGGGTAATGGGGACCAGGGGCAAAGCTGGTAGGAAGAGGAGAGGAAGAGAGGAGAGGGGGAAGAGGAGGAGAGGAAATAGGGCTACTGATGGCTGGAGGGGGAGAGAAACAGAGGAGGAGAGTAAAGGAGGAGAGAGGGGATATGGGGCTCTGGGGGACGAGATGGGGGCACAGCTGGCTTCTGTCTTGCAGGAGGAAGAGTGGAGAGGAGGAGGAGAGCAGAGAAGGGAAAGGAGGAGAGGTGGGGGTGAGGATATGGCTGCTGCCTGCTGTCTTCCAGAAGGAGAGGAAGAGGAAAGGAGAGGTGGTTAGTAGGAAGAGGAGATGGGCTGCACTATGTCTATATCTGGAAATAGGGTGTTAGTTGGGATGCAGACAGTGTTTTTGCCAATACATTTTATAATACTTCTCTGTAGACATTGATAAAAAACTTCAACCCCCCACCAAAGGGAAGAAAAAAAAGATTTACATTAGCCAATCATTTAAATATCTGGGTTATAACTTAGACACTATGTTACTCCACCCCAGAAGATAACTAAAGTAATACAACCCACTGGGCACAGATGTGTCTAGTTTTGATTTACATTTGGTTGAGTTGTCAACTAATGTGAATTCAACGTGAAATCAACAACACATTTTACATGTAATTGGATTTAGGTTAAATGTTGGGTAAGAAAAAGACTACATTCCCTTACGTTGAGGACTTTTTGCAAATCCAATGATTTTTCCACGTAGGGAGGATTATTTAAGATATATCAATCCCTCAAATTACCTCTTTAAACACCTTTTTTCTCACCTTACCTTCTCACCCTTCTGTCTGGTGTCATCTCCCTCCATCTCAACTATCATCGACTGCTTCTGTCTGGAAATAGATATGCATATTTATGCTAATGAGGCATATCAGGGCATGTAAGTCATCTAGGGCTGTGACAATACCAGTATCGCAATATTTGTTCCACGTCAAAAATGAAAACACGAAGCAAACCAAACTCTTTTGTCCTTTTAAAAACCTGCTGTATGCAATATTGTGTGCTATAGAGTACCACGGTATGAGTTATATTACCCATGAATCCTACCGGGAAACAGGGAAATGGTTCCAATCGTTTTCCCACCATTCATTTTCAAAGAGTTTTTGTTTTAGAAACACTTAAAATAAGGGCTGTGTTCCATGTAGACATACCCTGGCGTGGTGTTTTGATAACTGTGTAAATCTCTAAATGTCAAGGTGACTTTTATCAATATTTATGCTTGTACTTTTGACAAGTGATGGCGCCGGAGGGGAGGGCGGCCGTCTTATTGGCCCTTAACCAACCGTGCTATGTTGTTTGTTTTTTCGCGTTGTTCGTAACTGGTTTTGTACATAATGTTCTTCTTCAATGAGTACTGCTGCTCTTTAATCATTTGTTATTCTTGTCTCTTACTTTGTTTTTGGCATTTTCTTAACTGCATTGTTGGTTATGGGCTTGTAAGTAAGCATTTCACTGTAAGGTCTACTACACCTGTTGTATTTGGAGCATGCGACAAATACAATTTGATTTGATTTATTTACCCCCCCCAAAATGAAACGCTAATTAGCTGCGAATGTGGCTATCAGAAAGAACTACAAATATCATGATGATCTAGACGAGACTGCCAAATCGAGTCAAAGGTAACAATCGCTGGATTAGCTATCTAATGTAAGCTAAATGTAGCAATGAATAAAGTAGCTACATTTCTTTAAATGGCCAATACTGTGAACTGTCTTGTGCAAGTTTATCAAACATCACGCCACGATAAGCCTACACAAAACACAGCCCTTATTTGAAGTGTTTCTAAAATCCCCTAAAATAAGGGTGGAAAATTATTTGAACCATTTCCCTGTTTGACCGCTAGGTTTTATGGGTATTATGACACTCCACTTTGGGGCTCTATAGCTTGAAAATAAATAAATGTGACTCTGGATGACAACATAATGATGTTTTCCTAAAGAACTCAAATCCGCTTTGTGTTTTGTTTCCACACAATAACACTGTTAAGACACGTCTGTGTTATGAAACTGCTGATTCCAGTGTCATTTAATTCCAGTTTGCCTCTAACTAAGATATGTGGCTCATACATATATTCATGAGAGAGTAATGGACAATTGAACATGTTCCATTCCCATAGTTTAATTAAGAAAATGTAGGATTTCAGCTTGGCAGCCCTGTGGTTATTTATCCCCTTATTGCCTGTTGTTCTGTTTTGAGCTGCAAGGCATAGGATCCATCCCAAATGGCACTCTACTCCCTATACACACACTCTTTTTGACCAGGGCCAATAGGCAATAGGGTTCCATTTGGGACACTTCCTCAACCAGTATAGAGAGAAATAACAAGGATTTATACGGTTGTATTATACAAAAGAGAAACAAGGCTACAGGTGTAGGATCTTAAGCTGATTAATCTTTTGTTGCTGAGAATTGTCCTGCACAGAAGGAAATGCAAACTTGTAGTGTATTTAAGTTTTTAAAGGCTTCTAAAGTTTGTATTTCCACTTTGAAATATCAGACTTGATTTGCCCTAACAAAAAATGTATCAACCCTTACAAAAATGTAAATTTATTATATTACACATAATAATTCCCATTTCCTGTTGCTGCAGGATTATTTTCCTGCTGTAGCAAACTGGCTCAAATTAAGATCCTGCATCTGTATGTCACTCTATCATATTTCTTATCGTGAATGCTGCAGGCCTCTTATAGCATAGTGGCTGTAACAGTGCCATAGTCCTTCAGTGTTAGGAGCATGTTTCATTCTCTGCCAGTTGGGACAGAAATGAGAAAACATATTTGGGTCCAATGTTTTCTCTCATCTAGACAATCCGTTTTCCATATGGAGATGTTCCTATCTAATTTTTGGGGTTATTGTTGCAGCGCTGAAAAGCACATGGCACATTTCCAGGCTTCTGACAGAAAATCCCTCCATCTTTGGGGAGGCTTGAATATGTCTGCCCCAATTCTGTGCATTATGATGATCGTTTCCTACTTCTGGGCTCAGTGAAGAAGGTCTGCGCTCTGCATCATCTCTGCACTCTTCAAAACAAAGGTTCCGAAAGGGATCTTCGGCTGTCCCCATAGGAGAACCCTTTTTGGTTCCAGGTAAAAACCCTTTTTGATTCCAGGTAGAAGCATTTTGGGTTCCATGTAGAACCCTCGGTGGAAAGGGATCTATATTAAACCCAAAACAGTTCTACTTGGAAACCAAAACAGTTCTACATGGAACCAAAAGGATTCTACCTGGAACCAACAATGGTTCTCCTATGGGGACAGCCGAAGAACCCTTTTAGGTTCTAGATAGCACCTTTATTTCTAAGAGTGTGGATCTAAAGAAGTGCAATGAAGAAATGGTGTGTGTGTGTGTGTGTGTGTGTGTGCTGTAGGGCTTTGTGGTAGTGGCAGCTGCAGTGCAGGTGAATAAGTCAACCCAGGTTGTGTTTCTCCCACTGCTCCCCAGAGAGCTGTGTTTCTGGTGGCAGGAAGCCAGCTGGCCAGGTGCTCTCAATGCGTCCCAAATGACACCCTATTCCCTATGTAGTGCATTCCTTTTGACCATAGCACTATGGGCCCTGGTCAAAAGTAGTGCACTATACAAGTAACAGGGTGTCATTTGGGATGCGCTCTCTGATGCTCTGACCTCTGTTGACCTTGGAGTAACAACACGTCTTACAGACTGGAGATTGGGTAGAGTAGCAGCAGAGAACAGGCAGTAAATAGGCCTGGAAATAAGTTTTCTTTAGGTTAATTAAAGCACTTTTCCCCAACTCCAGTCCTTGAGACCAACTCATCTGATTCAACTTATTGAGTGCTTGATGATTAGTTGGCAAGTTCAATCAGGTGTGCTTGTCTGGGGCCACAACAAAAATGTGTGCTGTTGGTGGTACTGGAGGACTGGAGTTGGGAAACACTGCATTAAAGGTTCAGTTCAGCACTGTCTCTCTCTCTCTCATCCCCAGAGCACCAGAGGAGGACCAAACCATATTAGGATGGCTCAGAGGATTAGAGGCTTCTCTGCAGAAACATCACACTGCATTGACACGTCCTTGGCTTGCTCTGAGGCATTTCCATCGCACACTGAGAGTGGCTAGCCTAGCCACACATACCTGCTGCCAGCTTGATGTTACCAATGACAATAGGAAGTATGTCTCATCAGAGAACAGTGTCTTGTCATATTGTGGACATTGTTAGCATCTCCGGTCAACAGAGGATGCGTCCCAAATGGTCAAGAACATTTCACCAGAACCCCATATAGTGCACTACTTTTGACCATGGCCCATCCACCATTTGGGACACAAACTGAGGCTTCATAACCATCCATGAGAGCTGGGGGACGTTGTGTGTTCTATCTAAACACCTCAGCATTTTAATTATCACAGACTTAGTACTGTTTAGACTAGCTTCTTGTCTTGTATAAATTGTAACCTCTTCTCAGGCTGTCTATGTTCAGCTGAAGACACAGGAGGCCTCGATACCCCCTGCTTTAAAAATAATACAGAGTCTCTATGGAAGTAATAGTCCTGCTCTGTATAGAGAGGGGGCATCCCAAATGGTACCCTATTCCCTATATAGTGGATTACTTTTGACCAGAGCTCAATTGGCCATGGTTAATAGTAGTGCACTATATGGGGAATAGGGTTTCATTTAGGTTGCAGTCACTGATGTCACAAGATAGGTTCCTGCTATCTGCTGTATGTCTGTCTGCCTGTTCTGGAAGTCTGGGACATCCCTCACATGGGTGTGTTAAACTATGAACACTGACCAAATGTGTAAGCTACTGTCTGTCTGTCTGCCTGTTCTGGAAGTCTGGGACATCCCTCACATGGGTGCGTTAAACTATGAACACTGACCAAATGTGTAAGCGTCTGTCTGTCTCTGTCTGTCTGTTTGTTCAGGCTCTGTCCCTCAGGCCTCACACTCTGTTCTCATAGAGAATTCAAGAAAGAATAAACCATATCCCATGAAGGTTACAGCACAGACCTGATGACAGTTAAAACCATGTACCCCTGCCTATTAACATCCCACAACCCCCCATCCCAGAGTGTCCTCTCCTGACTGACTCCCAGCTGAGTAATGTTATATTCAGCCCTGGCTCCAACCACCTGCAGGCCTCTGAGCTGACTGGCCTCATTGACTTGTAGTGCACGTTGTCTGTGGAGTGTGTCCCTGAACTGCCAATGAGAATATCTGTAGTGACATGTGGAAGTGTTTGACTCTGGCTTGCTTCGCCCTGCATGCTGAGGAAAGGAGCTGCATTCTGAAATCAGCCGAGGAGCTGATCTGGATCCTGAGTTCAACTGTCTGTCTGGCTTCACAATGGGTCTGTTCTGTTATTGTTGTCTGTGTTCCAAATGGTACCCTAGTCCCTATATAATGGTACCCTATTCCCTATATAATGGTACCCTATTCCCTATAAACCCTATAGGCCCTGGTCAAATGTAGTGCCCTATATTGGGATCAAAGCGCTGTATAAATCCAATTAATTATTATTATTTGAGGCATAGCCTTTCAAAATGGTTCTGTTCTCTTATCATGCTCAAATCAAAGAAATGCAAGCACTTAATCAACGATGCAGTTTAAGGAAAAATAAGAGTTAAGAAAATATAAAAAAAATGGTTATAAAATAACAACAACGAGGCTATATATAGGGGGTACCGGTACCGAGTCTGTCACGACTTCCACCGAAGTTGGTCCCTCTCCTTGTTCGGGCGGCGTTTGGCGTTCGAAGTCACCGACCTTCTAGCCATCGCTGATCCACTTTTCATTTTCCACTGGTTTTGTCTTGTCTTCCATCACACCTGGTTCCAATTCCATCATTTACATGTTGTGTATTTAACCCTCTTGTTCCCCCTCATGTCCTTGTCGGTAATTGTTTCTCGTAGTGCTTATGCACGGTATGATGGTGATTACCGGGTTTTGTGTGACCCATTTATTGCATTGTTCTGTTGACGGTGGTTTATGGATATTAAACGACACCGTTGTAAATCACTTTTCTCTCTCCTGCGCCTGACTTCTCTGCCGCCAGTACGCACCTCACTACAGAGTCAATGTGTGGGGGTACAAGTTAGTTGAGGTAATTGAGATAATATGTACATCTAGGTAGGGGTAAAGTGACTATGTATAGATAAAAAAACAACGAGTTACAGCACTGTTAAAAAAAAGGGCGGGGTCAATGCAAATAGTCTGGGTAGCCATTTGAGTATGGCTACCCGGTGTGCTCGGGGGTGTATGGCTACCCGGTGTACGATCATCTCCTTTGTCTTGATCAAGTTGAGGGAGAGGTTGTTGCCCGGGCACCACACTGCCAGGTCTCTGACCTCCTCCCTATAGGCTGTCTCATCATTGTCGGTAATCAGCCTACCACCGTTGTGTCGTCGGCAAACTTAATGATGATGTTGGAGTTGTGCTTGGCCACACTGTCGTGTGTGAACAGGGAGTACCTGAGGGGACTAAGGACGTCCCCCTGAGGGGCCCCCGTGTTGAGAATCAGCCTGGCAGATGTGTTGTTACCTAACCTTACCACCTGTGGGCAGCCCGTCATGAAGTCCAGGATTCAGTTGCAGAGGGAGTTGCAGAGGGAGAAGTCCCAGGGTCCTTAGTCCCAGGGTCACGATCATATCAATGAGGGGAAAACATTTGACTTCAGAATGGTTAGATAGAAGCATTCTGGACTGATCTACTGCATTTGCAGCAAATACAACACATTTAAACTAACAACTTGATATGATATAAAGGTTTTATAGAGCATTCATAAACATAACAAATATGCCTCACAAAGCAGCAAAAGCAACATTAGCCTGAAGATGTGACTAGCTATCTCCATCTCAAAGGAAGCCTGCATGTATTTTCCTTTGCTGTGCAGCTCAGGGCCCGTATCCACAAAGTGTCTCAGAGTAGGAGTGCTGATCTAGCATCAGTTTTTACTTTTGGAACATGAAGAAAAAGATTGTATGGACAGGTCCTAGATCAGCACTCCAGATCTCTCTCCAGAGGCTCAGTTTTAAGCCTGCTGCTGCTAGGCTGTTATCACAGAGAACAGTCTCTGCCTGGTTCTGGTTCTATTGGGCCAGATGTTCCCTGGATGTTCCCATCCAGGCCTCTTTCTCTCTCTGCCTTGTATTCTATTATCACAGTGTCTCTGTTGGCTGTCCTTTTATATACGCGCACACACACACACACACACACACACACACACACACACACACACACACTGTGCTGCCGATTATCCTCTTGTCTCTCTGTGGGGATCAGCAAGCTCTGAGAGGAGGCGTGTGTTTGTGTGTGTGTGTGTGTGTACACAGATCTTCTAAATGGCTGGTTCTGTGTTCCGCTTCCAGGAGATGGAGAGAGAGGGGAAGAAAGTTCAAACAACAAAGCTTCCGTGTTTTTATTACTCAGATCGGGTGGAAAAATGTAAAGATAATATTACAGTTGACAAGTTTTCTTTACATGTGCCTTCGTGTTATTATATTCTGAGTGAATCAAAACAAGAAACACATTTAATGTTGTTTTGAAAACAAATAAATTAGCTATTAGCTCATGCAAAATGTAAAAGTTTGAGAGTGTGACATAAAATGTACACTGAGTGTACAAAACATTAAGAGCTCCTTCCTATTATTGAGTTACACCCCCTTTTGCCCTTAGAACAGCCTCAATTCATCAGGGCATGGACACTACAAGGTGTCGAAAGCACAGGGATGTTGGCCCATGTTGACTCCAATGATTCCCACAGTTGTGTCAAGTTGGTTGGGTTTCCTTTGGATGGTGAAAAACCCAGCAGCGTTGCAGTTCTTGACACACTCAAACCGGTGCGCCTGGCACCTACTACCATACCACGTTCAAAGGCACTTAAACATTTTGTCTTGCCCATTCATCCTCTGAATGGCACACATACACCATCAATGTCTCAAGGCTTAAAAATACTTATTTGACCCGTCTCCTCTCCATCATCTGCACTGATTTGAAGAGGCTTTAACAGGTGACATCAATAAGGGATCACACCTTTCACCTGGACTCACCTGGTTAGTCTATGTCATGCAAAGAACATTTCCTAATGTTTTGTACACTCAGTGTATACTGTGTTTATAATGAAAGGACCTTTTTAAATACGTCCTTATGTTTTTTTATTTAATCCACTAGTGTCAGGGCAGTGACCATTAGACTGATTATGATGCTTCATTCTATATCTCCTGATATCTCAAGGAGTGATAGGTGTCATTTTTGTCTTAATCTGTTGTTGTCTAGTGCCGACTTTTTGCTACGTAGCTAGGAACATCTACTTTAAGTGCTGCCTGTCTTCCCAGTAGCCTACTTGGTGTGTGAACTGCTATCAACTTGCTGATGACTGTTGACACATCAACCAGAATTAATGGGCAGGGCAATTTGTGAATGTTGTTGTCTTCATAATCAGCGGTTGTATTGGAAGGGGAGTGGTTTCTCCCATCCTAGGCAATCAACAATTAGTTATGAGTGGTGTGCTATTCACATCTGCAAGGAAAGGATTCGTGTTAGTACTTCAGTCTCTGTTTTATCAGCGGCAGTTTCGTTGCAAAACTAAGACCGTTGCCACAGACGGTTCTGACGAGTGTTTCTGCCGAGTTATTTGAGGAAGGAATGAGAAGAAGGCTCCACACCACTCTCTCACTTGAGCATCTTAACAAGTTATTTTCAGATTTAATTTTACTCTTTTGTAGCTTTGGCAACTATGTGTGTGTTTTCTATACCTGTTTGCTCCTCTCCCTGTAGGCTTTACAGACACTACCCCCACACCTTGGCTGCAACCCTTCTAATTTCGTGTACCCTGCACGCCCAACCCATGTGGAATTCCTGGTCTCTAGCAGCTTTTGGAACTGCCGATCTGTAGTCAAGAATGCAGAGTTCATGTCAGCCTATGCTGCCCTTCAGTCCCTTGACTTGTTGCTCCTGACAGAGACATGGATCACCTCAGAGAACACTGCTGCTCTCTCTTCATCTGTCTATGTTTCTCATAATCCAAGAGCATCTGGTCATTGTGGTGGTGGCACAGGGCTACTCATTTCTCCTAAGTGGAGATTCTCTTTTCCCCCTCACTTACCTGTCCATCTCCTCATTTGAATTATATGCTGTCACTGTCACTTGACAACAATGTTAAGCTTGAGTGGACATATGTTGCCCATCAGGTGCCCTGAGTTCCTCAATGAGCTTGACACCTTGATAAGCTAACTTCCTAATGATGGCTCATCTCTCATTGAAATGGGTGACTTTAACATCCGCCTCGTCTGACTTCTATGAATTTCTTTCCACTCCTTTCCTCTTTTGACCTATCCCTTTCCCAGTAACCTCCCACTCACAAGGCAGGCAATACTCTTGACCTCATCTTCACTAGAAGTTGCTCGCTTACTAATCTCACTGCAACCCCCCTCCATGTCTCTGGTCACTACTTTGTTTGCTTTTCTCTCCAACTCTCTTCCAACCCTACCCACTCGGGCCCTACTCAGATGGCCATGCGCCGCTGCAATCTTCACTCTCTCTCTCTCCTGCTACTCTCTCCTCTTCTATCTTATCCTCTCTTCCTTCTACTAAATCCTTCTCCCTACCATCTGCTGACTCTGCCTCTTTGACCAGATGCTCCTCCCTTTCTGTATCCTTTGAGTTGCACTGTCCCCTTTCCTTCCGGGCCGACTTGGCCCTCCCCTCCTGCCCCGTGACTCATTGCGAGCTTATAGAACAGGGCAGATGAGTGAAAATTAAAATTCCAGAAGTACCTATCCTCCTTTCACTCCCTCCTTTCTACCTTCTCTTCTTCTGTATCCACCGCTAAAGGCACTTTCAATCAATATACATTTTTGAACTTCTGCCTCTAACCCTAGGAAACTCTTCCCCTCCCTCCTTAATCCTCCACCCCATCCTCCTCCCTCCTCCCTCTCAGCGGACGACTTTGTCAACCACTTTGAAAAGAAGGTTGACAACGTCCGCTCCTCATTCCCTCAGCCTATTGAGTCACACAGAGCTACCCTACACCTTTACCCTCTTTTCCCCCTCTCCCTCCAGATGAAATACTGTGACTAGTAAGGTCTGGCAACCTGACAACCTGCCCTCTCGACCCCATCCCCTCCTACCTTCTCCAGACCATCCCTGGAGACCTTCTTCCATTCCTCACTTTACTCATCATGACCTCTGACTTCAAAATGTCCAGAGTCACTCCGCTCCTCAAGAAAACAACACTCTAACCCTCTAACATCAAAACAGCTCCTTTTTTCTTTTATTTACAAAACACTTGAGCGTGCTGTCTCTGACCAACTCTCTCGATATTCCTCTCAGAACGATCTTCTTGAACCTAACCATTCAGGCTTCAAGGCTGGTCACTCAACCGAGACTGCTCTTCTCTGTGTCACAGAGGCTCTCCGCACTGCCAAAGCTGACTCTCCTCTGTTTTCATTCTTCTAGATGTAAACTCAGCAAAAAAAGAAACGTCCCTTTTTCAGGACCCTGTCTTTCAAAGATAATTTGTAAAAATCCAAATAACTTCACAGATCTTCATTGTAAAGGGTTTAAACACTGTTTCCCATGCTTGTTCAATGAACCATAAACAATTAATGAACATGCAACTGTGGAACAGTCGTTAAGACACTAACAGCTTACAGACGGTAAGTAGTAAGGTCACAGTTATGAAAACTTAGGACACTAAAGAGGCCTTTCTACTGACTCTGAAAAACACCAAAAGAATGATGCCCAGGGTCCCTGCTCATCTACGTGAATGTGCTTTAGGCATGCTGCAAGGAGGCATGAGGACTGCAGATGTGGCCAGGGCAATAAATTGCAATGTCCGTACTCTGAGATGCCTAAGACAGCGCTACAGGGAGACAAGACGGACCGCTGATTGTCCTCGCAGTGGCAGACCATGTATAACAACACCTGCACAGGATCGGTACATCCGAACATCACACCTGTGGGCCAGGTACAGGATGTCAACAACAACTGCCCGAGTTACAGCAGGAATGTACAATCTCTCCATCTGTGCTCAGACTGTCCGCAATAGGCTGAGAGAGGCTGGACTGAGGGCTTGTCGGCCTGTTGTAAGGCAGGTCCTCACCAGACACCCAGGCAACAATGTCGCCTATGGGTATAAACCCACCATTGCTGGACCAGACAAGACTGGCAAAAAGGGCTCTTCACTGATGAGTCGCGGTTTTGTCTCACCAGGGGTGATGGTCGGATTCGTGTTTATTGTCGAAGGAATGAGCGTTACACTGAGGCCTGTACTCTGGAGCAGGATCGATTTGGAGGTGGAGAATGCGCATTTTCTTCTGTTGAAGCCATTATGTTGTTTATTTACTTCTGTGTTTTGAGTCGTTGTCCTGTTGCATCACCCAACTTCTGTTGAGCTTCAATTGGCGGACAGATAGCCTAACATTCTCCTGCAAAATGTCTTGATTAGCTTGAGAATTCATTTTTCCGTTGATGATAGCAAGCTGTCCAGGCCCTGAGGCAGCAAATCAGCCCCAAACCATGATGCTCCCTCCACCATACTTTACAGTTGAGATGAGGTGTTGGTGTGCTGTGCCTTTTTTTCTCCACACATAGTGTTGTGTGTTCCTTCCTTCCATACAACTCAACTGTAGTGTAATCTGTCCACAGTATATTTTGCCATTAGCGCAGTGGAACATCCAGGTGCACTTTTGCAAACTTCTTCTGTGGTGTCCTCCCATGAACACCATTCTTGTTTACTTATCAGGTCGACCTTCGTTTTACTTATCGTAGACTCGTCAACAGAGATGTTAGCATGTTCCAGAGATTTTTTAAAGTCTTTAGCTGACACTCTTTTAAACCTGATTGAGCATTCTGCGCTGTGCTCTTGTAGTCATCTTTGCAGGATGGCCACTTCTAGGAAGAGTAGCAACAGTGCTTTCTCAAATTATAGACAATTTGTCTTACTGTGGACTGATGAACATCAAGGCTTTCAGAGATACTTTTGTAACCCTTTCCAGCTGTATGCAAGTCAACAATTCTTAATCTTAGGTCTTCTGAGATCGCTTTTGTTCGAGTCATGGTTCACATCAGGCAATACTTCTTGTGAATAGCAAACTCAATCTCGTTTCATTGATTGGATTCCAAGTTAGCTGACTCCTGACTCCAATCAGCTTTTGGAGAAGTCATTAGCCTCTGGGTTCACATACTTTTTCCAACCTACACAGTGAATGTTTAAATTATCTATTCAATATAGACAAGAAAAATACAATAATTTGTGTGATATTAGTTTAAGCACACTATGTTTGTCTATTGTTGTGAGTTAGATGAAGATCAGATCAAATTTGATGACCAATTTAAGCAGAAATCCTGGTAATTCCAAAGGGTTCACATACTTTTTCTTGCCACTGTATATACTGTATTTTATTTATAGTGTTTACATATCTTACACTACTCATATTACATGTACATCCTGTATTTTATACCATCTATTGCTCCTTGCCTATGCCGCTCGGCCATCGCTCATCCATATACTTACATGTATGTAACAGTACTCTTCTTGCGTTGTGTACTATCAGTCATCGACACGAAACTCCAATTTGTAGCACCAGTCATGTAGATTTATTCTGATAGGAACGGCACAAAATTGCACGTCGTGCAATGCACGGCTCACCATCCAACTCTGCACTCACGCACTGTACAAAATATATGAACCCCCCCCCCACCAGACACAGTAAGTTGCTAGCTAGTACTGGCGGGAATTCCTTACAACAAAATGCACAACAAATATTCTCCAAAAACCGCTGCATCGTATGTGTGATGTTCGAATAACATTTACAAACAATTTGATATAAATTGTACATTTAAATCATCACTTGAGAGTATAAAAATCACTTTTGATGTACAGTGCTTTGCAACCAACAACTTACCGCTGGTTTGGTGCTTGTTCACTGGGACAATTCTAACTTGAACATCCCCCATCGTAAGCAAGCTACGCAAACCAGCCAATAAGATGCCATGTTGAGTAGGTGAAGGCAAGACAAACTAAAACCAAAAACCCATTGGCTTAACAATAAAGTGGCAAGGGGAATCACCAATATAACCCTGTTACATGTACATATTCTCATATACCGCTTTAGATTTGTGTGTATTAGGCAGTTGTTGGGGATTGTTAGATTACTTGTTAGATATTACTGCACTGTCGGAACTAGAAGCACAAGCATTTCGCTACACTTGCATTAACATCTGCTAACCATGTGTATGTGACAATATTTAGTTGTTGTTTGATTTATTTCAACCAATCATCAGTAATTTGTGTCAGGGCAGTGCATGTTGAGTGCCCTTCTCTATTACCATGCTGAAATTCTGTTGTTATTTGTTTGCAGAGAAATAGCATTGTACTTTTTCCAACAGTTTGCTAAGAACTGGTAGCAAGCTGATAGGTCTGCTGTTAGAACCAGTAAAGGCCGCTTTACCACTCTTGGGTAGCAGAATGACTTTGGCTTCCCTCCAGGCCTGAGGACAAAGACTTTCCTCTAGGCTCAGATTAAAGACATGACAGATACCAGTGGCTATGCAGTCAGCTACCATCCTCAGTAGCTTTCCATCTAAGTTGTCAATGCCAAGAGGTTTGTTATTATTGATCGATAACAATACTTTTTCAACCTCTCCCACACTTACTTTAAAAAATTCAAACTTGCAATGCTTTTCTCTTCAAAGAGTATCTTAAATAATCCCACAGTACCCCCACCCACTCTAAATTTGCTGATAGCTACTTTATTGAGAATAAATGTACTTACTATGACTGCGTTATGTGGTTCTCCTACCTAGCGATCTTAAGATGAATGCACTAACTGTAAGTTGCTCTGGATAAGAGCGTCTGCTAAATAACTAACATGTAAATGTGAACATACTGGTCATCATCTCATCTACTCTGGGGAGAGTAGTCTAACATCAGAGTAGTGCACTATTAGGGAATAGGATGCCATTTGGGACATACCCTGACTCTTATTTCCTGCCAGGATTGCAGGTCTGATGAACATGAAATATATATGAGCATTAGCATAATAATCATCATAATTATTCCAGTTCAGTGAAGACCATAAACCAGACTTTTTACTAGGGCTGTCCCCGACAAAAACACATATTGGTCAACTGAGAGCTGTTTGTTCTTTAGTCCAATCGATTGGTCAAAATGTTTAAATGTGTATTTTTCCATATATAGACACATTCTATTTAGTGTTTACTCTAATTATTCAATGGTCGCTTTATTTTATTTTAGAAGGTAAAATGCTTGATTGCATTTCAAATCATGAATGACTCATATTGTAATGTCTGCTTCCAACTCACACCCTCAAACACGTTGATCCCCTGAACGCAGCTCAATTTCCAGCTCCCACTCTCAAACACGTAGATCCCCTGAACGTAGCTCACTTTCCAGACCACTTTCCAGCTCCCACTCTCAAACATGTAGATCCCCTGAACACAGCTCACTTTCCAGACCACTTTCCAGCTCACACTCTCAAACACGTAGATCCCCTGAACGCAACTCACTTTCCTGACCACTTTCCAGCTCACACTCTCAAACACGTAGATCCCCTGAACACAGCTCACTTTCCAGCCCACTTTCCAGCTCACACTCTCAAACACGTAGATCCCCTGAACGCAGCTCACTTTCCAGCCCACTTTCCAGCTCACACTCTCAAACACCTACAGTGCCTTGCGAAAGTATTCGGCCCCCTTGATCTTTGCGACCTTTTGCCACATTTCAAGCTTCAAACATAAAGATATAAAACTGTATTTTTTTGTGAAGAATCAACAACAAGTGGGACACAATCATGAAGTGGAACGACATTTATTGGATATTTCAAACTTTTTTAACAAATCAAAAACTGAAAAATTGGGCGTGCAAAATTATTCAGCCCCCTTAAGTTAATACTTTGTAGCGCCACCTTTTTCTGCGATTACAGCTGTAAGTCGCTTGGGGTATGTCTCTATCAGTTTTGCACATCGAGAGACTGACATTTTTTCCCATTCCTGCTTGCAAAACAGCTCGAGCTCAGTGAGGTTGGATGGAGAGCATTTGTGAACAGCAGTTTTCAGTTCTTTCCACAGATTCTCGATTGGATTCAGGTCTGGACTTTGACTTGGCCATTCTAACACCTGGATATGTTTATTTTTGAACCATTCCATTGTAGATTTTGCTTTATGTTTTGGATCATTGTCTTGTTGGAAGACAAATCTCCGTCCCAGTCTCAGTTCTTTTGCAGACTCCATCAGGTTTTCTTCCAGAATGGTCCTGTATTTGGCTCCATCCATCTTCCCATCAATTTTAACCATCTTTCCTGTCCCTGCTGAAGAAAAGCAGGCCCAAACCATGATGCTGACACCACCATGTTTGACAGTGGGGATGGTGTGTTCAGCTGTGTTGCTTTTACGCCAAACATAACGTTTTGCATTGTTGCCAAAAAGTTCAATTTTGGTTTCATCTGACCAGAGCACCTTCTTCCACATGTTTGGTGTGTCTCCCAGGTGGCTTGTGGCAAACTTTAAACAACACTTTTTATGGATATCTTTAAGAAATGGCTTTCTTCTTGCCACTCTTCCATAAAGGCCAGATTTGTGCAATATACGACTGATTGTTGTCCTATGGACAGAGTCTCCCACCTCAGCTGTAGATCTCTGCAGTTCATCCAGAGTGATCATGGGCCTCTTGGCTGCATCTCTGATCAGTCTTCTCCTTGTATGAGCTGAAAGTTTAGAGGGACGGCCAGGTCTTGGTAGATTTGCAGTGGTCTGATACTCCTTCCATTTCAATATTACTGCTTGCACAGTGCTCCTTGGGATGTTTAAAGCTTGGGAAATCTTTTTGTATCCAAATCCGGCTTTAAATTTCTTCACAACAGTATCTCGGACCTGCCTGGTGTGTTCCTTGTTCTTCATGATGCTCTCTGCGCTTTTAACGGACCTCTGAGACTATCACAGTGCAGGTGCATTTATACGGAGACTTGATTACACACAGGTGGATTTTATTTATCATCATTAGTCATTTAGGTCAACATTGGATCATTCAGAGATCCTCACTGAACTTCTGGAGAGAGTTTGCTGCACTGAGAGTAAAGGGGCTGAATAATTTTGCACGCCCAATTTTTCAGTTTTTGATTTGTTAAAAAAGTTTGAAATATCCAATAAATGTCGTTCCACTTCATGATTGTGTCCCACTTGTTGTTGATTCTTCACAAAAAAATACAGTTTTGTATCTTTATGTTTGAAGCCTGAAATGTGGCTAAAGGTCGCAAAGTTCAAGGGGGCCGAATACTTTCGCAAGGCACTGTAGATCCCCTGAACGCAGCTCATTCTCCAGATCCCAATTACCTGAATTCTAATCACCTGTTCACACACCTGTAAGTCATTATCACACACTTTTTATTTCAGTTCTTTGCACCCCATCTGTGTGAGGTATAGTTTGTTTTGTGACACACGTCTTTCGGAGCTCTGTTTTTCCCGTGATTTACTCCTCCCGTGTAAGATAATTTTGGCCTGCCCCACTAATGATGCCTTTTTGCCTATTCCCTGCCTGTACTTTAGCCTATCGGATTTCCTGTCATCTACCTATTGCCTGATCTCCCGGACTACGTTACTAGCCTTTTCCCTGCCTATACTGTTGCCCTTTTGGAACCCCTGTGTATGACCTTCTATCTGCCCCTGGACACAGTTACCTGCCCCCTCCTGTGTATGACCTTCTGCCTGTCCCTGGACCCAGCTGCCTGCCTCCTCCTGTGGTCCTTTGCAATAAACACTTGCTGCGCCCTGCGCATGAAACCAGCTCTCTGTCTCCCCTCGTGTTCGTCAATGATTGATTGAGACAGTAGTCTATATAACTATTGAAATATATGTCTAAGTAAGTTATGGTATTAAGACTCAACAGGATGCACTCTTTGTCCTACAGCTTGATGGTGGTTATACAAGGCTGCTATACTTAGCCTACTAATGATAATGACATTACTAATTATGATGATAGTGGTAGTAGCAGTAAAAATAATAACAATAAGGAGATCAAGAAAAAGGAGGGTTATTATTATAAATATAATTTTTCAGACACATTATAAGTAATACCAGATAGGCTGTTCTAATTTAAAAAAAAGTGTAAAACCTTTATTACAGCATAGCAAAGATACAATTTAAAAAAAACGCCAAATTTGTGAAATTGTTAATCCAACATGTTGTGGGTGCGTGAGGCTTGGTGCTCACGGAATCAGTAGACTATTGAAGATCTGTCATTTCTGCAGCTATACAGTACCAGTCAAAAGTTTGGACACACCTACTCATTCAAGGGTTTTTCTTAATTTGTACTATTTTCTACATTGTAGAATAATAGTGAAGACATCAAAACTATGAAATAACACATTTGGAATCATGTGGTACCCCCCAAAAATGTAACATATCAAAATATATTTTATATTTCCGATTCTTCAAAGTAGCCACCCTTTGCCTTGACAGCTTTGTTCACTCTTGGCATTCTCTCAACCAGCTTCACCTGGAATGTTTCTCCAACACTCTTGAAGGAGTTCCCACGTATGCTGAGCACTTGTTGGCGTCTTTTCCTCTCTCCTCACTTTTTCTTAGACAATTAGGGGAAGTGCTGTTTTCTATCCGTTAACTCTTCTGCTGCCTCCGTCGCATTGTTCTCAACACCAATATACTTGTTAGCTTTACTATTATGCACATAGCAACATGGTCTAGGAATAGGTGCCAATTCGACAGCGCACTGATGTTTGAGGACAATGACCGCTATCCAACGCGGGAGAAAGCTCATTTTTTATAAAAACATATTTTTTTACATTCGCATTTACATAATTAGTTATTATATAATATAACTATATACTTCAGCAGCACATGTCTTAGTGATGGACTGTGCCATCCCCATGGCCTCCACAATGGATTAGTCCACAGACAGGTGGTAATTTTTTAAAATGTTTTTTATTTGACCTTTATTTAACTAGGCAAGTCAGTTAAGAACAAGTTCTTATTTACAATGATGGCCTAGGAACAGTGGGTTAACTGCCTTGTTCAGAACGACAGATTTTTACCTTGTCAGCTCGGGGATTTGATAGAGCAACTTTTCGGTTACTAGTACACCATGAAATTATTATTTTTTGCTACTGCTCAACTAAAGAAATCTCGGTCAACCAACAGTCTATCAACCAAACAATCGGCCAGTCGATTAAACGGAGTCAGACCTACTTTTTTTTTTTTTTTTACAATAGATCACTTCTGGAGTTGCCTGGAGTGTCCAACTGAAGAACTGCACAGAATACCAAGCCCTCCCTCACTTTCTCTCCCTTTCTCTCCCTCTCTCATTCTCTCCCTCCCTTCCATCCTCCCTCTATCCACTGTGACAAGGTCAGGTCGACCTTCGTATAGCAGGTCACACTCAATCTCATAAACTAGCTCCAGAACACAGAACACTGGTCCAGCAGGGAGGGAAACAAGCACGCTGCCGGAAGCTATCAAATCCCTCTCGCTCACTGCCTGCCTGCCTGCCTGACACACACACACACACACACACACACAAAGACAGCTACACACACATATAAACACACACAGACAGCAACACATATACACACACACCATCTGCACTGTGAGAACAAAATGCAGTGAGAAAGAATGAGCTGCAGTTCTGACATTAGCTCTGAAAGGCATGCTCATATCACATCAGGAGAAGCAGCCCTGAGCTGATTGAGTGTGCTCTACATAAGAGAAGGGAAAGAGAGTGAGAGGTGAAATGGAGTAGAGTGAGGGGAGGAATAGAGGACAGGCCTGCCACATAATAAGATCGAAGTCTCCCAGTCTACCAATACCTGGGAGGTGAATCATGAAGACCTATATGCATCCCAAATGGTACCCTATTCCCTATATGGCACTCCTTTTGACCAGGGCCCATAGGGCAGTATAGTGCAAAAGTATAGTTCACCATAAAGGAAATAGGGTGCCATTTGGGGTGCAACTACTGTAAGAAACTGTAATTTACATTACTGAGGAGGGAAGAGAGGGGAGAGGAAGAGATAAATAAAGAGAAAGGGAGGGGAGAGAGAGAGTTTTTGCATTGAGATGTGTGATAGCTCTAACCTGGACAGTCATGTGGAGACTAGGTTCCAGTTGCAGATATGGGATCAAGCGTATCGCTGGGTAGTTAAAACAACATAAAGGAGGTTTGGGTTGAGTCCATCTGGAGGGTAGGGCTTCTCCTTTAGTCCTCTAGTCCTCTAGAACTGGTCAGTTTCTCAGGGTAGCCAATCAAATATCTGCACTCACCTCCCTCATCTGGTGACTGTAGTACAGTGATCTGATTTTCTCTCTCTTTCTGTCGCAATAATGTAGTAATTGAATGCAATGAAAAATAATGAAAATACTGTGGTAGTAATAAAAACTATTTTATATGGATGTGGGCTATGTTTATCCCCTAGGCTACAGAGACCTTGTATTGGTTCAGGACCCTGTAATGCTCCATGATAACATGATTTGGGTACATCCTAAATTGTACCCTATTCCCTATTTAGCACACCTCTTTTGACCAGGGCACTTACGGCTCTGGTCAAAAGTTTGTGGACTATATAGGGAATAGAGTGGCGTACATGGGACGCATACATTTATATTCCAGCTCTGTTTTTCATTATGTAACGGTTTGTGCAATGCTGTTGTGCTCTGAACCACCAGAGAGCAATAACGTTTACACTTACAGCACCAGTCCAAATTTTGGGCACACCTACTCATTCCAGTTTTTATTTATTTTTGATATACTATTTTCTACATTGTAGAATAACAGTGAAGTCATCAAAACTATGAAATAACACATATGGAATCATGTAGTAACCAAAAAAGTGTTAAACAAATCAAAATATATTTTATATTTGAGATTCTTCAAAGTAGCCATCCTTGATGACAGCTTTGCACACTCTTGGCATTCTCTCAACCAGATTCATGAGGTAGTCAACTTGAATGCATTTCAATTAACAGGTGTGCCTTCTTAAAAGTGGAATTTCTTTCCTTCGTAATGTGTTTGAGACAATCAGTTGTGTTGTGACAAGGTAGGGGTGATATACAGAAAATAGCCCTATTTGGTAAAAGACCAAGTCCATATTATGGCAAGAACAGCTAAAACCCAGGCTGTTTAGGGTCTATTTGACCAAGGATAGTGATGGAGTGCTGCATCAAATGACCTGGCCTCCACAATCACCCGACCTCAACCCAATTGAGATGGTTTGGGATGAGTTGGACTTCAGAGTGAAGGAAAGCATCCAACAAGGGCTCAGCATATGTGGGAACTCCTTCAAGACTGTTGGAAAAGCATTCCTCATGAAGCTGGTTGAGAAAATGCCAAGAGTGTGCAAAGCTGTCATCAAGGCATTAACTGAAGAAGCTCAAATATAAAATTGATTTGTTTAACATTTTTTTGGTTACTACATGATTACATTTGTGTTATTTCATAGTATTGATGCCGTTACCATTATTCTACAATGTAGAAAATAGTAAAAATAAAAACCCTTAAGTGAGTAGGTGTGTCCAAACATTTGACTGGTCCTGTACGTCCCTGTTTTCGAGCCCCGTGTGTCTTATACGAACAGTAAACATTCTGTTTGTGTCTGCAGACTGTCAGGCTGTGTCATGTCTGTAGAGCTGCTTAGAGACCAAGGTAGCAAGCAGCTCTCACTGTGAACACCTCTGTTATCTCTCTCTCTCTCTCTCTCTCTCTCTCTGTGTCTCTGTTAGCTCTGTCAGGCTCTACAGCTATGGCTCTGCCACCTGTCTGCTCTGCCAGCCCCATGCTGCCAGGCGACACACACCCACCTCCCGACCCAGGCTGGCCATTCAATCTGTCGTTAGACTTTCCCAGGTGACTGTTCCCATCAGAACTCCTCCCTAAGGTTATTGTGTGTGTGTGTGTGTGTGTGTGTGTGTGTGTGTGTGTGTGTGTGTATAAAAGAGAAGGACAGGCATGTGTTAGACTATTGGTTTAGCCAGCTCTACATTGAGTCTGAGTCTGTTCTACAGCTTCATTGAGAAGTAATTACAGACGAGAAATAATTACATCATCAAATAAACACCTAACATAACAGAGCCATCAGTCACACTGCTGTAGAAGCACACAAACACACACACACACACACAGTCTTGTACAACTAACCTTGTGTAGACACAAAATTCAGTCCCATTCAAAATCCTATTTTCCCTAACCCATAACCCTAACCCTTACCCTAATCTTAAACCTAACCTTAACCCCAAAACCTATCTCCTAACCTAAAACAAACTCTCGCTCCTAACCCTAAACCTAAACCTAATTCAAACCCTAACACTAATTCTAACCTTAACCCTAAACTCCCTAGAAGTCTCATTTGACCTTGTGGGGACTAAGAAAATGTCCCCAGTTGCTCAAATTTGTGTTTGTCCCCACAATGTGACGTGGTAGAGTTGAACCCATGAGCAGAGAATGAACCAGACCAGGAATCAGCGACTTGGGAAAAACGTAATATCTTTACTTGAATAATGGAGAACGTAATAATATAGAAAACTTAAAACCAAAAACAACAAACACTAAAACTCGAAACTCACATGGGGTAAACATACAGGAAACTGAATTCAAGAACCAACAAAAGGAAACAGAAAACACACCTCTCTTAAAGGGGAAACAATCATAAACATTTTTTTTTCAGCTTTATTTAACCAGGTAGGCCAGTTTAGAACAAGTTCTCATTTACAACTGCTACCTGGCCAAGATAAAGCAAAGCAGTGCGGACACAAACAACAACACAGAGTTACCCATGGAATAAACAAATGTACAGCCAAAAACACAATAGAAAAAAAGTCAATATACAATGTGTGCAAATGGCGTGAGGAGGTAAGGCAATAAATAGGCCATAGTAGTGAAGTAATTACAATTTAGCAAATTAACACTGGAGTGATAGATGTGCAGATGATGATGTGCAAGTAGAAATACTGGTGTGCAAAAGCGCATAAAAGTAAATTAAAACAATATGGGGATGAGGTAGGTAGATTGGATGGGCTATTTACAGATGGGCTGTGTACAGCTGCAGCAATCGGTTAGATGCTCAGACAGCTGATGTTTAAAGTTAGTGAGGGAGATATAAGTCTCCAACTTCAGTGATTTTTGCAATTGGTTCCAGTCATTGGCAGCAGATAAATGGAAGGAAAGGCGGCCAAAGGAGGTGTTGGCTTTGGGGATGACCAGTGAGATATACCTGTTGGAGCGCGTAATAAGACACACGAGTCCAATAAAAGTCTCTAGGGCAGTCTCTGCCGCCCTCTGATGCCAGGAGGAACCATGACACACAAGTATAGTTACACACACACACACATACACTGTCTGGCTAATTTCATTTCTTTCATGGTTCCTGGTGTCTGTAATGGAAGGTCTGTTTGGAGGCGATGAGGTTTGAATCTTTTTAGAATCTTAATTTTTTATTTATTGTTTTTTTTTTTTACCCCTTTTTCATGGTACCCAGTTGGTAGTTAGAGTCTTGTTGCAGGTAGAGAGCTGTGCATCCTCTGAAACCCAACCCAACCCTGTGTCAACTGTCAGTTGTGCACAGGTGAGGACGGAGTCAGGCGCAGGACGAAGAACTGAGTAAAACAACGTACTTTACTCTGAAAAATAAATCTGCCAAAATAAATTCACGCAGGGAATAACAAACTCTAACACAAAAGACTAACATAAACGAGGAACAATCACTCACAAAACAGAATGGGAACCAGAGGGTTAAATGGGGAAATAATAATAACTTAATGGGAACCAGGTGTGTACAATCAAGACATAACAAATGGAAAAAGAAACGTGGATCAGTGGCAGCTAGAAAGCCAGTGACGATGACCGAACAAGGAGAGGCACCAACTTCGGCAGAAGTTGACATAACGCCCACACCAATGTGTCGGAGGAAACACTGTACACCTGGCCACCGTGTCAGCATGCATTGCACCTGGCCCACCACAGGAGTCGCTAGTGCATGATGGGACATGTACATCCCTGCCAGCCAAACCCTCCCCTAACCCAGATGACACTTGGCCAATTGTGTGCCCCCCCCATGGGTCTTCTGGTCGCGGTCGGCTGCGACAGAGCCCGGACTTCAACCAGGATCTCTAGTAACACTGCAATGCAGTGCCTTAGACCACTGCGCCACTCGGGAGGCCCTGATGAGGTTTGATTCTGACTGGCCGCTTTGGACTTGACCTCTTTTCTCCATCATACGTTCATCCACATTAACAACACTGTTTGATTTCTGTCTGAAATGGCTGTTATTTCTAATGTACTTTTCTCTATCATTCCCTCTTCAGTTTTACACTGAGACTTAACAGAATAACAAACATATCTCTACTGTTGTTTTACTGTTGTTTTACTGTTGTTCTGATGTTTTTGTGTTTGATATTATGACAAAGGACATCCAGCTGGGGCGGGAACAATAGAGTGTGTAAAGCTGTCATCAAGGCAAAGGCTGACTACTTTGAAGAATCTAAAATATACAGTATTTTGATTTGTTTAACACTTTTTACTTACTACGTGATTCCATATGTGTTATTTCATAGTTTTGATGTCTTCACTATTATTCTTCAATGTAGAAAATAGTAAAAATAAAGAAAAACCCTTGAATGAGTAGGTGTGTCCAAACTTTTGACTGGTACTGTATATCAAAATTAATCTGAGTTGAGTTTTAATGTGTGTTGTGTTTTAATGTGAGTTGTGTTTCAGTGGTTCAGAGATTCTGAAGGATAGTTCTCATATGATCTAGATCAGGGGTATTCAACTATTACCCCACGAGGTCTGGAGTCTACTGGTTTTCTGTTCTACCTGGTCATTAATTACACCCACCTGGTGTCCCGGGTCTAATTCAGTCTCTGATAAGAGGGGAAGAATGAAAAAAATGCAGTGGAACTGGCTTCAAGGTCCAGAGCTGAGTTTGAGGGATCTACTTTAGATCATAATCCTGAGATTATGACTTTCAGCTGCTATAAGTGTGTGTGTAGTTTTATCTGGAGTACATGATGTCCTGGTGACTTCTCTCTCTCTCTTTCTCTCTCTCTTTCTCTTTCTCTTTCTCTCTCTCTCTCTCTCTCTCTCTCTCTCTCTGTCTCTCTCTCTTTCTCTTTCTCTTTCTCTCTCTCTCTCTCTCTCTCTCTCTCTCTCTGTCTCTCTCTCTCTCTCTCTCTCTCTCTCTCTCTCTCTCTCTCTCTCTCTCTCTCGCTGCATTGCAGTGCGCTGCTCTCTCTCATTGCTGTTTAGGGCTGTAGAGGCAATTCTCTCCTCTCCTCCCTTTCTCTCTCTCTGTTCTCTCTATACAGATGTAGGATCTTAATCTGAGCCAGTTTGCTACAGAAGGAAATGTGAATTCTTATGTGGATTGTAGTTAATGGAGAGTTATGTAGGGGTTGATACATTTTACGTAAGGGAAAATCAAGTCTCAAAACTTCAGAAGGCATTTTAAATCTCACATTTTCTAAAAGTTTTACATTTTCTGCATTGCAGCAAAGTTCTCCTGCAACAGGGTGATCAAATTAAGATCCTACATTTGTACACCACTTTACAGTAGGGATCCCTTCAACTCTCTTTCCCCCAGCTATCCCTCTCCATATGCCTCCAGTCTGTGTCTGTGATAGCAGTATAATGGAACAACGGGGAAGTGTATCTGCAGGTTAATGAGGTTAATGACTCTGACAACTCTTATCCTGACTGTAGCTGTTCAATTAGCAGAGATGATTAGACAGGCTTGGGTGACCTCAACTGCTTTTCTGTTTTGTTCTGCTGTGAGAGAGAGACAGGAGAACTCCTGTCCCACTGCACCATGCAACCCCCAGCCAAGGTGAGGTGGGCACAGATGAATGCTGCAGTGCAGAGCTGCTCCAAGGTGACTGGAGCACTGAAGCATTAATCTATGTGTCAGAGGATAGATATACAGTGAATAGATATCACAGATAAATATACTGCCGCTAGATATCCCAACTGTTGTAGGGTTGGTTGTGATAATGATTGATTTTGACTCTTTTTAAACCTTTCTTTCATTGTGAAACAACAGCGCGCGTGTGTGTGTGTGTGTGTGTGTGTGTGTGTGTGTGTGTGTGTGTGTGTGTGTGAGCACCAGATGGCTCCAGGCGTATCTTTAATAAGACAGACAGACGATCTGACAGGAGACAGCGGCGAAGCATCTGTACTTATTCCTCACCTTCAGACACACATATTGTACAGTGAGTTCTGGCAACTCCCAATCATGGAGTTGTTAAATCCTTAAGAGTCTATTGACGCACCTTTGCGTCATTCTAAGTAACATAATAAAATAATTCCCATTAAAAACTGTCACATTAAACTAGAGATATCCGTTTTTTTGCATGGACTGAGACTCAATCTACCATATCCACCTATGTCAGCCTTCCACATCTGTGGTGGAAGGTGGCCGAGCTACAGGGATGTTTGTCAAATTCGCTCTTCTCACGAAAACGCCTGTAGCGTCACGGGACTCGCCTGAAGGTAACCCATATAAACAAATGGAAGTATGGGGGTAGTTTTGGCCTACAAAAATAAGGGGTTAAATATGTGTAAAAATAACACGTTCCTGAGCTTTCTTAAATCTCCTAGATTTAGGACAGACACTTCAAAACCTTACTCCTTAAGATTTATTTTTTGACTGACTTTTTTTGCCTTTAATGAATGTGTTATTCAATGAGTTTCTATGGGCTATAGTAGTAAACTCTTAATTCAATATTTTATCAAATATTTTTTACATATGTTTTGGATTCATAAAGTGTTCCTAAAATTAAAATCAAATAGCTAAATGATCCATGATATGACAATGTTAAAACAATTCCATATGTTATCTTAACATACAGCATCTCCCATCGTCTGTCTGCATGTTGAGATGCTGTATCATAGAATATTAGAAGACATGCATAGAAAAACCTATGTGGTGTGTGTGTACCTACAGTATGTGGTGTGTGTGTGTGTGTACCTACTGTATGGGGTGTGGTTTTGAGCTCAGCAGGCCTGTGTGTGTGTGTTCTGTAATCTGTAGCGACACTCCCCAGACCTCCTGGTATTCCTTTCACATCACAGCCCCTCTTCCTTTCCACCAGATTTATTTCCTGCAAGATTGCCTTTTAATTTTCTCTCCTGCTCTGGACTGGCAACGCTCGCTACTCATCCTGTTTGACAATCTGAGTATTCACTGGAAAAGATGGAGAGAGGGAGAGGGAGAGAGATACTCACAGGAGTAGAGAGTGGCAGGAAGATAGAAGGGCAGGGGTTGTGTGGAGAGGAGTGAAGAGGAGAGGAATGGATGGAGCGAACAGGAGAGCAATGGAAAGGAAAGGAAAGGAGAGGAATGGAATGGAAAGGAAAGGAAAGGAGAGGAATGGAAAGGAAAGGAGAGGAAAGGAAAGGAGAGGAATGGAAAGGAGAGGAATGGAAAGGAAAGGGGAGGAATGGAAAGGAAAGGAGAGGAATGGAAAGGAAAGGGGAGGAATGGAAAGGAAAGGGGAGGAATGGAAAGGAAAGGAGAGGAATGGAAAGGAAATGAGAGGAATGGAAAGGAGAGGAATGGAAAGGAAAGGAGAGGAATGGAAAGGAAAGGGGAGGAATGGAAAGGAAGAAGAATGGAGAGGAAAGGAACTGAGCTGAGAAGCCTTCAGATGGGGAAGCAGACCTGTGTCTCTGTCTCTCACAGTGAGCTGTGAATGTGAAGTGACTTGGTGGGTTAGGGAGGTAGAACACAGTGTCTCTGGGAGCTCTCTGTACTGACCTTAGGATCCACCCCCAGGATGTGATTAATTGGTGGACAAAATACTAAGTGGTTTCTTACTCTCGCCTCTACTGAAGTTTAAGAGAAGCAGGCCAGGATCACTGGCTTTGATGTCCTTTTACCCAGCACACACACACACACACACACACACACACACACACACACACACACACACACACACACACACACACACACACACACACACACACAGCATGGCTGCCAGCCTATGGGCTTTAGTATGAGGCTGGCCAGAGATGAAAGAGACCTGCTGTCTGTTGATTGGCTGTTCAGCTTAACAGGCCCTGCCACGGACCAGAAGGCTGGAAGAGGCCACTTCATATAAAGTATGTCATTAGCATGTTACATGTCTTTTAACCTGTCTTTGTCTGTGCAGTGAGGCAGCATGATCAGTGGGGCTCTACACTTGCAGCTGTGTGAGGTTTAATGAGGTTTCACCAGAGAGGAACTGTCCATAGTGCTGAAATACTGACAGGCAGCTAGTGTCTGTCTGTATGGAGTCAGACGCACTTTCACTTTTCTTCATTCCAAATGGCCTTCATTCCCTAATTAGTTAGTTTCTGTAATTAAAGATTAAAATTGCACCATTGATTGTTTTTTTATATATATATATTTTTTTTACAAAGAACAGCTCCACACTCGTGCCCACCTACCCCAGTCCCACCCTCACATTCCATCCCGGGAAAACAATTATGAATAATAATAAAAATAAATACATAAAATAAAATGCTATTAATATAAGGTGCACAGGCCTACATGTGTCATGGTTTGAAAACAATGAATGTTAACATGTTATAAATGAGACAGTGACTATATATACAACATATACTGTGCATTCCGAAAGTATTCAGACCCCTTGACCCCACATTACTCTTTTTATAGCGCTTTCACTCCAATCCTCGGTAAGTTCTATTTTCAATTCAATTTCCCACTTCTCCCTGTGTTGGTGGCGCACATAAGATACGACTAAAAGTATGAGATAACCCCTTCCGGCTAGGTAGAATTTTAAGCAGTTTGTCCCAATTTAGTGCAATACTTTTGACAAGGACCTATGTTGATCTGCAGTGCTGTCCCTTTTCAGAGACTGCATGGCCTGGTCATGGCACATCCTCAAGGCTCCTCTAGAGCTCCGTTAGACTTCCTTTGTCCTCTTCTGGCTTTGTAGGGTGTATTGGTGTTGATACAATGTCTTCTTTACAGGATTTATGGTTACCTTGATAATCGTCTCGTGTACCTTGGACAATGATATAACATTCCATTTATTCCACTATTTTATACAATTTATTACATTTCCTTTCAGATAGTAAATGTCATGGCACTTGTGCTTCTACAGGTAATGTTAGCAGTGAGCATAAATGAAGCTGGCTGGTTCTTCTGGGATTTAATACATTTCGTGTTCCCCCTGATTTATTATGTGGAGAGAAGGTGATGAAAACTACTGCTGTTCTTCCCGTCCCTCTCTCCATCTCACCTCCCACCCTTTCTAGCGCTCTTTTTCTCACTTTCTCCTCCCTGGTAATTAGACTCCCTCTTTCCTCCCTCTCTCCCCTCTCATTTCTCTATTTTCCCTCTTTTCTCCCCGTTCTCATTTCTCTCTCTTCCTTCTCTACTCCCTCTCTCCTCCTTCTCTACTCCCACTCTTTTCTCTGTAGGTTGATTTATTGGTACTCAGGACATCTCTCCTCTCTGCCTCAGAGACAACCTTCCTGTTCTGTTCCTGTTCAATAAATCACACAGGTCTTTCTAACCCTCACAAAGGATCTACTGATTTGATATAATGACCTGTTTGATACAATAAATTGGTGCAACTGAATCAGCTGGAGGAGAGGAGGATGGGGAGGACAGGAGGAAGAGGATTTCATGTGTGCATGCATTGTAGCAAAGGAGGTGGAAACTCCCACACGTGGACAGACATCTGTTTTCTCATGATGAACAGGGGCGGGCCAGGTGTTCATGATATTGGGTCATGGGTCAGGGAGCAGAGTAATGTGATGCCCTATTGACTGGAAATAGATTTGCCATAGATCACACCTGACTGAGCGGTGGAGTTGATAATTCTGGACCATCTATATATCCACGTGATAGCATGGAGGAGAGTATACTGTATCTGTGTAGACCGGATCACGTGTTTACGTCTCAACAGTAATATGACTGTAACCCTCTAATTTCTACAGTGTTTCAACAGTTGTCCTTTGTGTTGTTCCTGTGTTTGTTTACCCCGGTGTGATCATCATCACATGCTGTATGTTCATCTGTAATCCAGTCACACAACCTCGCTGGGCTCTGCTGTTTCCCAGTGCTGGGCTCTGCTGTTTCCCAGTGCTGGGCTCTGCTGTTTCCCAGTGCTGGGCTCTGCTGTTTCCCAGTGCTGGGCTCTGCTGTTTCCCAGTGCTGGGCTCTGCTGTTCCCCAGTGCTGGGCTCTGCTGTTTCCCAGTGCTGGGCTCTGCTGTTTCCCAGTGCTGGGCTCTGCTGTTTCCCAGTGCTGGGCTCTGCTGTTTCCCAGTGCTGGGCTCTGCTGTTTCCCAGTGCTGGGCTCTGCTGTTTCCCAGTGCTGGGCTCTGCTGTGTTTCTCAGTGCTGGGCTCTGCTGTTTCCTAGTGCTGGGCTCTGCTGTTTCCCAGTGCTGGGTTTATGCACAAAGCTCTGTTTAAACATGCATAAACATTCCACTACCGTTCCCACCCTCCGGTCCAGTGCACATTGTTGCTCCAGCCCTGCACAAACCCGTCTGATTCCACCACTCAACTCATCATCTAGCCCTTTGATCATGCATGCTTGTGCAGGGTTGGAACAAAACTGTGTTGAGAAACTCTGACCGCCCCCCGACAACAGAGTTGCAGTCTAAGCCAAGAGGACCATGTGTCTGGATGATGTAGCGATGATCAGCAAGGAGGAGAGAGAAGGTTTGGCTGCAGCAGGCAGGAAGCAGGAGGTGGGTTGTGGCTTGTCTTAAAGGGGAAACCAGTGTGTATCTGGGCTCTCAGATATGTGCTCTGTTCACAGTAGCATCATGGCCTAGTTTACACACATTCATCAAAGCTGCTGTTTAAAAGACTGTTTCCTTTCTGGTGTTACATGGCTAGTACACTGGGACTAAACCTTTTATAGGTGTTTTGGTGTGTGTATGATGTTGACCGTCCTGCTGATTAGAGTGTAGATCATGACAGCTACAAAAGGGGGTTTAATTTGTGGATTTTGCCTTGTGCATTTACTCACACAAGGCTGTTATGCCAGTTATGCAAATGAGTGAATTCATTCACATTATGTTGGAATGAGGAAGTGGTTCTAGTCCTCAGAGCATCAGAGCAGCTGTGGTGCCCCACTATTCACACTACTACACAGCTTGGACTGGGCTGAGTGGGAGCCTGACCTTTGTAGTCGTGACATTTTGTCAGGTCTCGAGGAGGGAGAGAAGAGCCCTGGGTTTACTCCCTCAGATTACTGGAGTGGCTATGTTAGATCACACTCCTGCAGAGTACTGAAGATTACTGTACGTGTCAGAGAGACAGAGAGCAGCTTAAGTAGTTTACACACTATCAGGCTGACCTGATCCGTTCTGGTCTAGCCCTGAGTTGTGTCCAAAATGACACCCTATTCCCTATGTAGTACAGTATAAAGGGAAAAGGGTGCCATTTGGGATACAAACCTGGTCTTGTCCTGTTATGCTGTTCTGTTATCACTGTGACTTGGTGTAGGCACACAGGGTGCAGACACAATCATCGACCAATCTGTGAGGCTGATCTTTGAGCGATTGGTCTAATTCTTTTCCAGACGGTTTGCTGCTGCATGGCTGCTGTACTCATTCTCTGCTGCAAAGAACTGAAAGTCCACCAGCTTTTCTTTTAATTTAGGATGACATGGAAACCGAAACGACACACTAGCATGTGCTGTCTGTGCACTCTGATGTTGGATACAGCAGTTTAGCCCGGGCCTTCACAATGGATGCCTCTTAGTATGGAGCAGCTGTGTATTTTTAAACATGTTTTGGCATCTTATATTATTCATCTTGATGTAATCCTCTTTCTCCTGTTCTCTTTTCATTCTCACCAACAGCTGAAAATAGGAAATCACTTCTAATATTTTTTTTTTTTGCCTGATTTACTGTCCATTGTTTAGACTGGAAACTTACTGAAGATTACATCACTAGTCCAACCTACTGCTGTCACCATGGTGACCAAGAATCTCTCTCTCTCCCCCTTTCTCTGGTTCGTCATCCTGTCAAGATGCAGTCTGGAGAAAGGAACTAATCACTGATCAGGATGTTAAGTGTAACAGAGATGAATGGTCAGAGGTTAACACACAGAAGGAGAGAGGGAGAGGTTGTAGTGAGAAGAAGTGAGCGGTATCAAATCAAATCAAATCAAATGTATTTATATAGCCCTTCGAACATCAGCTGATATCTCAAAGTGCTGTACAGAAACCCAGCCTAAAACCCCAAACAGCAAGCAATGCAGGTGTAGAAGCACGGTGGCTAGGAAAAACTCCCTAGAAAGGCCAAAACCTAGGAAGAAACCTAGAGAGGAACCAGGCTATGAGGGGTGGCCAGTCCTCTTCTGGCTGTGCCGGGTGGAGATTATAACAGAACATGGCCAAGATGTTCAAATGTTCATAAATGACTAGCATGGTCCAATAATAATAAGGCAGAACAGTTGAAACTGGAGCAGCAGCACGGTTCAGGTGGACTGGGGACAGCAAGGGACAGCAAGGAGTCATCATAAATACTGGAGGCTGAGACAGGAGGGGTCAGGAGACACTGTGGCCCCATCCGAGGACACCCCGGGACAGGGCCAAACAGGAAGGATATAACCCCACCCACTTTGCCAAAGCACAGCCTCCACACCACTAGAGGGATATCTTCAACCACCAACTTACCATCCTGAGACAAGGCTGAGTATAGCCCACAAAGATCTCCGCCACGGCACAACCCAAGGAGTTGCTATCCAACTTGCCAAATCTATAGTTTGAAAGAAATGGAAATAATTTTGTGGAGTGGTTGAACGATCACATCAGTGACTCAACCCACTCAGGTGACGCACCCCTCCCAGGGACGGTATGAGAGAGCCCCAGTAAGCCAGGGATTCAGCCCCTGTAATAGGGTTAGAGGCAGAGAATCCCAGTGGAAAGAGGGGAACCGGCCAGGCAGAGACAGCAAGGGCGGTTCGTTGCTCCAGAGCCTTTCCGTTCACCTTCCCACTCCTGGGCCAGACTACACTCAATCATATGACCCACTGAAGAGATGAGTCTTCAGTAAAGACTTAACCTGTCTACGATACTGGTTCCCAATTGGGAATCAACCCTCCCACGTGCAGCTGGAACGGTGGCGCATGGAACGCAAAAATATTCTTAAAAATATTTAACCTCCACACATTAACAAGTCCAATAGCTCAAATGAAAGATAAACATCTTGTTCATTTAGCCAGCAAGTCAGATTTCTAAAATGTTTTACGGCGAAAACATAGCACATATATATGTAAAACCACCACCAGACACAGCTCATTTCAATAGCCAAAACATGCAATCAACAAACGCAGGATTAAAAAATAAATCGCTCACTAACCTTTTGAAAATCTTCATCAGATGACAGTAATATGACATATTACACAGTACATATTTTTTTTTTTCAATAATATGCCATTTATATCCATAAATGTCCATTTACAGTGAGTTCACCTTCAGAAATTACTCAAAAACGCCCGCAGGAAATCTATGTAGCGCGGCAAGATAACGTAAAATAGACATCATAAACTTTGACTAAATATACATGTTCTACATATAGTTAGAAAGATACACTGCTTCTTTATGCAACCGCTGTGTTAGATTTATTTTTAACGTTACAGAAATCGCACACTATTCCATATTGTGAGACAGCGCTCAGTTCCAAGCTACATTTCCACGTAATGTTGGAGTCAACAGAAACACAGATTTAAGCATAAATATTCCCTTACCTTCGATGGTCTTCGTTCAGAATGTTCTGGAAGGCTTCATACTTACCCAATACATCGTTTGGTTTCAAGTCTTGCGTCTTTGTATTAGCTACTGCTAATAACATCAGCTGAAATGCACCCAAAACGTCCTCTGGTCCGGATAAGTTGCGCATCAAAACTTCAAAATTACACATTATATGTCGACTAAACAGGTCAAACTAAGTGCAGAAGCAAGCTTTATGATGTTTTAGACGTGCAAAACAAACTTCAATTCAATCGCCCATCGTCTGCCCTTCTCTTCAGTGCTGGAAACAAAGGAATGACTGTGACCAATTCGCGCCCATACGCACAGCCTATTCTCTCGTGGCACGCACTAATTTCACTCCCATAGGGTCAATTCTCGCGCGATTTGAACGGTTTGAAGCTCTAATGAAAGAGGACATCTAGCGGAAGAGATAGAAAGTGTCCGCAGAATCATAGCTGGTTGGGAAGGGTGGGGGCCATGACGTCAAAGTTGCTCCAACTTTCATGGCCACAAAAACTAGTTTGGAAGAATGCCTGCCCTGTGAGTTCTGCTATACTTACAGACATAATTCCAACGGTTTTAGAATCTTTAGAGTGTTTTCTATCCAATAATAATTTTTATTTGCATATATTAACAATTTTTGACAGATTTTTTTTCCAGTTTACTAGGGGTACCCAATCTCTCCAAAGGGGGCGTATGTCTGCCATATCCTCAACAGGTTTTAAAGGTTGAGACCGAGTTTGTGTCTCTGACATGGGTAGGAAAGACCGTTCCATAAAAATGGATCTCTATAGGAGAAAGCCCTGCCTCCAGCTGTTTGCTTAGAAATTCTAGAGACAATTAGGAGGCCTGCGTCTTGTGACCGTAGCGTACGTGTAGGTATGTACGGCAGGACCAAATCAGAGAGATAAGTAGGAGCAAGCCCATGTAATGCTTTGTAGGTTAGCAGTAAAACCTTGAAATCAGCCCTTGCTTTGACAGGAAGCCAGTGTAGGGAGGCTAGCACTGGCTTAATATGATCAAAGTTTTTGGTTCTAGTCAGGATTCTAGCAGCCGTATTTAGCACTAAATTAATGTTTTTAGTGCTTTATCCGGGTAGCCGGAAAGTAGAGCATTGCAGTAGTCTAACCTAGAAGTGACAAAAGCATGGATACATTTTTTTTTTACAACCATTAAGATGAATTGGGACCTAGAACAAGCATCTCTGTTTTGTCCGAGTTTAAAAGTAGAACGTTTGCAGCCATCCACTTTCTTATGTCTGAAACACATGCTTCTAGCGAGGGCAATTTTGGGGCTTCACCATGTTTCATTGAAATGTACAGCTGTGTGTCATCCGCATAGCAGTGAAAGTTAACATTATGTTTTCGAATGACATCCCCAAGAGGTCAAATATATAGTGAAAACAATAGTGGTCCTAAAACGGAACCTTGAGGAACACCAAAATTTACAGTTGATTTGTCACCATTCATATGATATCTTTCCGACAGATAAGATCTAAACCAGGCCAGAACTTGTCCGCGTAGACCAATTTGGGTTTCCAATCTCTCTAAAAAAATGTAGTGATCGATGGTATCAAAAGCAGCACTAAGGTCTAGGAGCACGAGGACAGATGCAGAGCCTCGGTCTGATGCCATTAAAAGGTAATTTACCACCTTCACAAGTGCAGTCTCAGTGCTATGATGGGGTCTAAAACCAGACTGAAGCATTTCGTATGTCTTCAGGAAGGCAGTGAGTTGCTGCGCAACAGCCTTTTCTAACATTTTTGAGGGGGATGGAAGATTCGATATAGGCCAATAGTTTTTTTATTTTTTTCTGGGTCAAGGTTTGGCTTTTTCAAGAGATGCTTTATTACTGTCACTTTTAGTGAGTTTGGTACACATCCGGTGGATAGAGAGCCGTTTATTATGTTCAACATAGGAGGGCCAAGCACAGGAAGCATCTCTTTCAGTAGTTTAGTTGGAATAGGGTCCAGTATGCAGCTTGAAGGTTTAGAGGCCATGATTATTTTCATCGTTGTGTCAAGAGATATTGTACTAAAACACTTGAGCGTCTCTCTTGATCCTAGGTCCTGGCAGAGTGGTGCAGACTCAGGACAACTGAGCTTTGAAGAAATATGCAGATTTAAAGAGGAGTCCGTAATGTGCGTTCTAATAATCATGATCTTTTCCTCAAAGAAGTTCATGAATTTATCACTGCTAAAGTGAAAGCCATCCTCTCTTGGGGAATGCTGCTTTTTAGTTAGCTTTGCGACAGTATCAAAAAGGAATTTCGGATTGTTCTTATTTTCCTCAATTAAGTTAGAAAAATAGGATGATCGAGCAGCAGTAAGGGCTCTTCGGTACTGCACGGTACTGTCTTTCCAAGCTAGTCGGAAGACTTCCAGTTTGGTGTGGCGCCATTTCCGTTCCAATTTTCTGGAAGCTTGCTTCAGAGCTCGGGTATTTTCTGTGTATTTTCAGGGAGCTAGATTCTTATGATAAATGTTTTTAGTTTTTAGGTGGGTCCAGAGACATGTTGGACAAAACCCACTGAGTATGATGGCTCCGAAAGCCTTTTGGAGTGGGTCTGTGGACTTTTCCATGTGAATATTAGTCACCAAAGATTAGAATATTATCTGCTATGACTACAAGGTCCGATAGGAATTCAGGGAACTCAATGAGGAACGCTGTATATGGCCCAGGAGGCCTGTAAACAGTAGCTATAAAAAGTGATTGAGTAGGCTGCACAGATTTCATGACTAGAAGCTCAAAAGACGAAAACGTATTTTTTTTTTGGAAATTGAAATTTGCTATCGTAAATGTTAGCAACTCCTCCGCCTTTGCGGGATGCACGGGGGATATGGTCACTAGTGTAGCCAGGAGGTGAGGCCTCATTTAACACAGTAAAAAGCCATGTTTCAGTCAGGCCAATCACATCAAGATTATGATCAGTGATTAGTTAATTGACTATAATTGCCTTTGAAGTAAGGGATCTAACATTAAGTATCCCTATTTTGAGATGTGAGGTATCATGATCTCTTTCAATAATGACAGGAATGGAGGTCTTTATCCTAGTGAGATTGCTAAGGCGAACACCGCCATGTTTAGTTTTGCCCAACCTAGGTCGAGGCACAGACACGGTCTCAATGGTGATAGCTGAGCTGACTACACTGACTGTGCTAGTGGCAGACTCCACTATGCTGGCAGGCTGGCTAACATCCTGCTGCCTGGCCTGCACCCTATTTCATTGTGGAGCTAGAGGAGTTAGAGCCCTGTCTATGTTGGTAGATAAGATGAGAGCACCCCTCCAGCTAGGATGGAGTCCGTCACTCCTCAGCAGGTCAGGCTTGGTCCTGTTTGTGGGTGAGTCCCAGAAAGAGGGCCAATTATCTACAAATTCTATCTTTTGGGAGGGGCAGAAAACAGTTTTCAACCAGCGATTGAGTTGTGAGACTCTGCTGTAGAGCTCATCACTCCCCCTAACTGGGAGGGGGCCAGAGACAATTACTCGATGACGACATATCTTTCTAGCTGATTTACACGCAGAAGCTATGTTGTGCTTGGTGATCTCTGACTGTTTCATCCTAACATCGTAACATCGGTACTGTAGAGTTAAATTGAAATGGGTATAATTTCTGTTACCGTAATAAGACTGAGCCTATATGCCTATATATGTAGCCTGTTACTTCTAGTAATCCTTAAAACTGTATTCTTAGATTGTGGAGGAGGTACATTGTTATTATCAGGATAGAGGTAAGACCCAGATGCAGAACGTGTTGAAGTAACAATATTTAGTACAGCAACGGGGGCAAAGGTACAGGACGGTAATCCAGAAGGGGGGGCAAAGGTACAGGACGCTAATCCAGAGGGGGGCAAAGGTACAGGACGGTAATCAAGAGGGGGGCAAAGTTACAGGACGGTAATCCAGAGGGGGGCAAAGGTACAGGACGGTAATCCAGAGGGGGGCAAAGGTACAGGACGGTAATCCAGAGGGGGGCAAAGGTACAGGACGGTAATCCAGAGGGGGGCAAAGTTACAGGACGGTAATCCAGAGGGGGGCAAAGGTACAGGACGGCAGGCAGGGTCAGGGGCAGGCTCAGTGGCAGGGTCAGGGGCAGGGTCAGGGGCAGGCTCAGGGTCAGGGGGCAGGCAGGGTCAGGGGCAGGCAGGCTCAGGGTCAGAGGCAGGCTCAGGGTCAGGGGCAGGCAGGCTCAGGGCCAGGGGCAGGCAGGCTCAGGGTCAGGGGCACGCAAGGCTCAGGGTCAGGGGCAGGCAGGCTCAGGGTCAGGGGCAGGGGCAGGGGCAGGCAGGCTCAGTTGTCAGGGGCAGGCAGGCTCAGGGTCAGGGGAAGGCAGGGTCAGGGGCAGGCAGGCTCAGGGTCAGGGGCAGGCAGGTTTAGGGGCAGGGTCAGGGGCAGGCAGGCAGGCTCAGGGTCATGGGCAGGCAGGCTCAGGGTCAGGGGCAGGCAGGGTCAGGGGCAGGGGAAGGCAGGGGCAGGGGCAGGCAGGCTCAGGGTCAGGGGCAGGCAAGCTCAGGGTCAGGGGCAGGCAGAGTGGTCAGGCGGACCAGGCAAGGGTCAAAACCAGCAGGATGAGAAAAGAGAGACTGGGAAAAAGCAGGAGCTGATACAAAAAATGCTGGTTGACTTGACAAACTGGAAACAGACAAACAGAGAACACCGGTATAAATACATAGGGGATAATGGGGAAGATGGGTGACACCTGGTGGGGGGAGGAGACAATAACAAAGACAGGTGAAACAGATCAGGGTGTGACAGTTATATGTAACCCGACTGTATGTTTCCAATATACATTCTGCTCATTCTTAATGCAGCTACTCACACAGAGACATCTGGCGCCTGGGTGATTGTGGGAGCTAATCAAGAATCTGATTTGAAGATGGTTTCTAAATTCAGAAAGAGATTGTAAATGAAAGTGTTATTCTGCTAATAGAAACAATGACACTGCTATGCATACTAAACATTTCAAGTTAAAAAGTAATTATTCTGTTTTTCATCCAACCAGGAGATCATGATTGATTGAAGATACACCATCACACTGTAAAACTGACTTTGGACTGCACAAGTTGTTATTTTCATATTTTCATTTTCAAGGTTTTGTTGATAATTAGACTCCCTGTGTCCTTGTTTTCTCCTCTCTGCTCTCTCCTTTCTGCTGTCCTCTGGCTGGCTTCTAGGAGTGCCCCAAATCCTTTTTTGAGGTCCCAAATGGCTCCCACAGGGCTCTGGTCAAAAGTAGTGCACTATATAGAGAATAGGGTGCTATTTTGGATACCTCCCTGGAGTTTAGAATGCAGATATTCTGCTGTACTGCTGTATAGGAGATCGTGTTAGCTCTCGTTGCCTCTGGCATACCTCAGGCTTACATAATGTGCCTATATTTCTGAATCTGCTGAGTCTTTGATAACCCTCAAGTTCTTCTTACGTATGGTTTAAACAAACTCAAGCTAAATGTATACGTGTTCTTAGTATTGATTATGCAGTAGCATGGTTTAGCCAGTTTTATGTGGCTAAAGTGGTGTGTATAATGGCTGGTATAATTACTCTAACAGTGACTGGCTGTGTGTGAGAGAGGCTGAAAGCTTCTAAGGCTGCGTTTAGACAGGCATCCCAATTCTGATATTTTTTCCACACATTGTTCTTTTGACCAATCACATCAGATCTTTTTTCAGAGCTGATCTGATTGGTCAAAATACCAATTAGTGAAAAAAATATCAAAATTGGGCTGTCTGTGTAAACGCAGCCTAAGTGGCTAATCTATGTCCATGTCAACATCCCAAATGCCACTCTATTCCCTATTTAGGGCACTACTTTTGACCAGAGCCTTTTGACCAGAGCACAAAATAGGGAATAGGGGGACGCATCTATACCTCTCCTCCTCTCTGAGCACAATGTCTGCAGTTTACTAGGATGAGACAACTGTAATTAGTCTGCTGCTTGCTGTCTGTGCATGGAGGGATGGAGTGAACCATGGAGAGGTAAGAGAGAGAGATTAGGTTCAGCCGGGACTGCAGGGCTCTTTGTTTCTCCTCTGTCTCTATACCATGGCCTACTAGTCTGCCAATACATTTGCAGTAAAAATGTTGAGGTTGTTTGCTCAACCCACAATGTAATGGAGAAGCTAGTTCTTGGTCAGAATCCTAGTTCTCTGGTGTAGATGAGAAAGTAAAAAACATGATTGATCTGGTCCTGTTTTTTCTAATACCTCAGACATTATCCTAACTTCAACTGCACACAGTCTGATCTGAAAATCAATTCCTCTCATTGATAAGGATGTTCTTGTCAAGATGTTACATTCCACATGAATACTTTCCCTGGGCTCTGTACTCGAGTACCAGACAGGTATTACCACACTAAGCTCCCTAAGTAATTGATGCCTTTTATAACAGAACAACTACTACTGGATCTGAATTCTACTAAAATAAAATGAGGGGTAAATAAATGAAAGGAATATTAACTTTAGACAACGCAGAGTAGAGAGGACAATAGAGAGGAGGGGATGGAGAGGAGAGGACAATAGAGAGGAGGGATGGGGAGAGGAGAGGATGAGGAGAGGATGGATGGGGAGAGGATGGAGAGAGGAGGGATGGGGAGAGGAGAGGACAATAGAGAGGAGGGATGGGGAGAGGAGAGGATGAGGAGAGGACAATAGAGAGGAGGGATGAGGAGAGGATGGTGAGAGTAGGGATGGGGAGAGGAGGGATGGGGAGAGGAGAGGATGGGGAGAGGAGGGATGAGGAGAGAAGAGGACAATAGAGAGGAGGGATGGGGAGAGGATGGAGAGAGGAGGGATGTGGAGAGGAGAGGACAATAGAGAGGAGAGGATGGGGAGAGAAGTGGATGGGGAGAGGAGAGGACAATAGAGAGGAGGGATGTGGAGAGGAGATGATGAGGAGAGGACAATAGAGACGAGGGATGAGGAGAGAATGGGGAGAGGAGGGATGGGGAGAGGAGGGATGGGGAGAGGAGAGGACAATAGAGAGGAGGGATGGAGAGAGGAGGGATTGGGAGAGGAGGGATGTGGAGAGGACAATAGAGAGGAGGGATCGGGAGAGGACAATAGAGAGGAGGGATGGGGAGAGTATGGGAGAGGAGGGATGGGGAGTGGATAGGGAGAGGAGAGGAAAGGACAATAGAGAGGAGAGGATGGGGAGAGAAGAGGACAATAGAGAGGAGGGATGGGGAGAGGAGGGATAGGGAGAGGATAGGGAGAGGAGAGGATGGGAGAGGAGAGGAGAGGACAATAGAGAGGAGGTGTGGGGAGAGGAGAGGACAATGTAGAGGAGGGATGGAGAGAGGAGAGGATGGGAAGAGGAGGGATGGGGAGAGGATGAGGAGAGGAGGGGATAGGGAGAGGAGAGGACAATAGAGAGGGGGGATGAGGAGAGGATGGGGAGAGGACAATAGAGAGGAGGGATGGGGAGAGAAGAGGACAATAGAGAGGAGGGATGGGGAGAGGAGGGATGGGGAGAGAAGAGGACAATAGAGAGGAGGGGAGAGGAGAGGATGGGGAGAGGAGAGGATGGGGAAAGGAGAGGATGGGGAGAGGATGGACGAGGAGAGGAGGGATGGGGAGAGGAGAGGAGAGGAGGGATGGGGAGAGGAGAGGATGGATGAGGAGAGGAAGGCAGAAGACAGAGGAGAGGATAGAAAAAGAGGAGAGGAGATGGGAGGCAGAGGAGGAGAGGAGACGAGAGAGAAGAGATGAAGGGAGGGAGAGAAGGGAGGAAAGGAGAGGGGAAGCAGAGGAGATGGTGGGGAAGGAATAGGAGAGGAAAGGAGAGAGGACCCGTGCAGTATGTTGAACCCAGGTTGTCTGTTCAGTGTACAACAGTGTGAACACGGTCTATATTTAGCAGGAGGTTGTTTCTGTAAACTCTTTATAGGAATCAGTTATCTGAACAGCTTGGCCATTGAACCACATCAGATTACTCAATACTCCCCCCCCCCCCCCCTCTCTCGCCCTCTTTCTCTCTCACCCTATTTCTCTCTCACCCTATTTCTCTCTCACCCTCTTTCTATCTCACCCTCTTTCTCTCTCCCCCTCTTTCTCTCTCACCCTCTTTCTCTCTCACACTCTTTCTCTCTCACCCTCTTTCTCTCTCACCCTCTTTCTCTCTCACCCTCTTTCTTTCTCACGTTCTTTCACGCTCTCTCTTTTGCTAGATCTGCTATTAGTTCTTTTTTTTCTTTCTTTTTCTTCTGTTACTTCTGTTACCTGGAGAGTTTCTGACCCTATTTTATGCATGTCTGCCTCCATGCCCACCAATCAAGATGCAGCCTCTGTACAGTGTGTTCTCTGTATGTATCACATGCTACTTCCTGTTGAGCTTCAAGAATATAAATATTGATTGTTGGGTGATCGGTACAGTATGCCTCTTCCCCTCCACTTTCCAACCAACATTGGATTTTACATTACAACTCCAATACCCTCACAGTCTCTTAGAGGAAAAAGCCTCCCCTCTCTTACTGAACTAGCAATCATGCCTGTTAATCTCATACCCTCTCTCTCTTGTCCCTTCCCCTCCATTCCTCCTCTCCCCTCCCTCTCCCTCCCCTCCCTCTCCCTCCCCTCCCTCTCCTCTCCAGCTGGTGGGGGGCGAGTTTGACCTGGAGCAGAACTTCATCATAGCAGCAGCGGAGAGCCTGGGCTGTGTAGTAGAGCTGTTGGAGCACTGTGATGTGACCTGCCAGGCTGAGGTGTGGTCCATGTTCACAGCCATCCTCAGGAAGAGTGTCCGCAACCTCCAGACCAGCACTGAGGTGGGCCTCATAGAGCAGCTGCTGCTGAAGATGAGCTCCGTTGACGACATGATCGCCGGTAAAGGAACATACGCAAGCAGGCACACACACACACACACACACACACACACACACACACACACACAGAGAATACATAGTCCATAGAGCTTGTTCCATGGCCAGTTGCCTGCAGTACAGTAAAGTACCCACTACAGAGTTCTGGGTGGATGGATGTGGATTAAGTTAATATTTTAAGCTATTGAAATTCCTATGGCTTAAAGGAGAGGAAAGATTGAAAAGAGAAAATGTCATTAGTCACAGTGTGTTTTATAATGAGACTGAGTGGCAGTTTATAGGATTTTTTTTTTTTTCAGAGGGTAAGCTAATAGCATGGAATTTTCTTTTTTAATTCTGTTGTGAATATGAGGGCATGTTTCTATTGTGAATTGTTTACAGTAAATAATGAAACCCTATCTGCCGGTGAAGTACCAACTCAACACTGTGTGTGTGTGTGTGTCTGTAGACCTGCTGGTGGATATGTTAGGAGTGCTGGCCAGCTACAGCATCACAGTGAAGGAGCTCAAATTGCTGTTCAGTATGCTGAGGGGAGACCGAGAACTCTGGGTAAGTTGTAGGAGTAGAGGACTCTGGGTAAGTTGTAGGAGTAGAGAACTCTGGGTAAGTTGTAGGAGTAGAGGACTCTGGGTTAGTCATGGGAGGAGGAGAGGTTACAACTTGGGGTTTAGATTCACCTGTCGTATTTGATGAACATGGTTCATATATTCTCAATCTCTTCCTTACATCTCCTCTCTGTCTCTTCCCTCGTCTCTTCTCTCTTCCCTTTATGTCCCTTCATGTCTCCTCTCTGTCTGTTCCCTCGTCTCTTCTCTCTTCCCTTTGTACCTTCATATCTCCTCTCTGTCTCTTCCCTCATCTCTTCCCTCGTCTCTTCTCTTTTCCCTTTATGTCCCTTCATGTCTCCTCTCTGTCTCGTCCCTCGTCTCTTCTCTCTTCCCTTTATGTCCCTTCATGTCTCCTCTCTGTCTCGTCCCTCGTCTCTTCTTTCTTCCCTTTGTCCCTTCATGTCTCCTCTCTGTCTCGTCCCTCGTCTCTTCTTTCTTCCCTTTGTCCCTTCATGTCTCCTTTCTGTCTCTTCCCTCGTCTCTTCCCTCATCTCTTCTCTCTTCCCTTTGTCCCTTCATGTCTCCTCTCTGTCTCGTCCCTCGTCTCTTCTCTCTTCCCTTTGTCCCTTCATGTCTCCTCTCTGTCTCTTCCCTCGTCTCTTCCCTCATCTCTTCTCTCTTCCCTTTGTCCCTTAATGTCTCCTCTCTGTCTCTTCCCTCGTCTCTTCCCTCGTCTCTTCTCTCTTCCCTTTGTCCCTTCATGTCTCCTCTCTGTCTCTTCCCTCGTCTCTTCCCTCGTCTCTTCTCTCTTCCCTTTGTCCCTTCATGTCTCCTCTCTGTCTCTTCCCTCGTCTCTTCCCTCGTCTCTTCTCTCTTCCCTTTGTCCCGTCATGTCTCTTCCCTCGTCTCTTCCCTCGTCTCTTCCATCGTCTGTTCTCTTCTCTCTTCCCTTTGTCCCTTCATGTCTCCTCTCTGTCTCTTCCCTCGTCTCTTCCCTCGTCTCTTCCCTCGTCTCTTCTCTCTTCCCTTTGTCCCTTCATGTCTCCTCTCTGTCTCTTCCCTCGTCTCTTCCCTCGTCTCTTCTCTCTTCCCTTTGTCCCTTCATGTCTCTTCCCTCGTCTCTTCCATCGTCTCTTCTCTTCTCTCTTCCCTTTGTCCCTTCATGTCTCCTCTCTGTCTCTTCCCTCGTCTCTTCCCTCGTCTCTTCTTTCTTCCCTTTGTCCCTTCATGTCTCCTCTCTGTCTCTTCCCTCGTCTCTTCCCTTGTCTCTTCCCTCGTCTCTTCTCTCTTCCCTTTATGTCCCTTCATGTCTCCTCTCTGTCTCCTCCCTCCATCTCTTTGCTCTCTTCTCCCTCCATCTTTCCTCCACCTCTCCTCCTTTTATCTCATCTCTCTTCCCTCCCTTCTTCTTCCCCCTTCTCCTCCCTCTATCTCTTCTCGCTCTCTTCTCTCCATCTCTCTCCATCTCTTTCCTACAACCATCTCTCCTCTTCAGCCGAGGCATGCAGTGAAGCTGCTGTCTGTTCTGAACCAGATGCCTCAGAGACACGGTCCAGACACTTTCTTCAACTTCCCCGGACGCAGTGCTGCGGTAAGACTTTATTTACACTCTGGACTGGGCTGGGCCGGTAAAATATTATATTTGGTTTGTGTGAAGAGATGAAAATAGTTATACATAAACTGTAATTATCTGTCACTGTTCTATAATATGTTGAATATTTGTTACATTATTCGGTTTAGAGATTACTCTTCCTCTGACGTCTATGATAAGTATCTCTCTCTCTCCCCTTCTCTCTCCCTCTCTCTCTTTCCTTTCTCACTCCAGGCCATAGCGCTGCCTCCCATTGCTAAGTGGCCTTACCAGAACGGCTTCACTCTCAACACCTGGTTCAGAATGGACCCTCTAAACAACATCAATGTAGACAAAGACAAACCATATCTCTACTGGTGAGTAGAACATATAAACCATATCTCTACTGGTGAGTAGAACATATAAACCATATCTCTCCTGGTGAGTAGAACATATAAACCATATCTCTACTGGTGAGTAGAACATATAAACCATATCTCTACTGGTGAGTAGAACATATAAACCATATCTCTACTGGTGAGTAGAACATATAAACCATATCTCTACTGGCGAGTAGAACATATAAACCATATATCTACTGGTGAGTAGAACATATAAACCATATCTCTACTGGTGAGTAGAACATATAAACCATATCTCTACTGGTGAGTAGAACATATAAACCATATATCTACTGGTGAGTAGAACATATAAACCATATCTCTACTGGTGAGTAGAACATATAAACCATATCTCTACTGGTGAGTAGAACATATAAACCATATCTCTACTGGTGAGTAGAACATATAAACCATATCTCTACTGGCGAGTAGAACATATAAACCATATTTCCACTGGTGAGTAGAACATATAAACCATATATCCACTGGTGAGCTTATAAACCATGTCTTTACTGATTAATACAAATGAAGCACTGGTACATAAACACAATTGCAGATGATCAGTATCATTAGCAAAGCCAACCTGGTTGAAACCTCTGAGATCTAAGCTGTTGTCCTTTTAACCAGCACCCAAACAGTCCCTCCACCTGGTGTACTGACCCACTGGACAAAAACAGGTTCAATCAACATTGTTTTCAAATCATTTCAACAAGAAAATGATATGTGATGACGTTTCCAATCAGTTTTTGTCAGGTTGTGCACAACTGGTATAGAAGTCAGGTGCAGAGAGTTGTGATCAGGGGCACACTTTATTTGGTAGAAGCAAACAACAGACGGACGCAACTGTGTCCAACAAACCTCCAGCCAAAGGCAAAAGTGTAAAGACAGTCACAATGATGCAAATGTTAACAATTAAACACGGGGGAAAACCAGCCTGGCGTGTCACACAAAACACGTAACAAAACAATCCCACACAAAGACATGGGGGGAACAGAGGGAATATATATGTAGTGTGATTAGGGAATGTAAACCAGGTGTGGGGGGAAACAAGACAAAACACATGGAACAATGAAAAGTGGAGCGGCGATGGCTAGAAGACCGGTGACGTTGGCCGCCGAACGCCACCCGAACAAGGAGTTGTGACAGTTTTCTAACATGGAAAACTGATTGGATTTGCAAAAAATCATTAACATTGGGGAATTTCACCCAACTTTCAACCTTTTTTATTTTCATGTTCAAATCAAAACTAGACGTTGAACTGACGTCTGACCTGTGGGGAACCAGTAACTCTAGTGTTTGACGTCTGACCTGTGGGGAACCAGTAACTCTAGTGTTTGACGTCTGACCTGTGGGGAACCAGTAACTCTAGTGTTTGACGTCTGACCTGTGGGGAACCAGTAACTCTAGTGTTTGACGTCTGACCTGTGGGGAACCAGTAACTCTAGTGTTTGACGTCTGACCTGTGGGGATCCAGTAACTCTAGTGTTTGACGTCTGACCTGTGGGGAACCAGTAACTCTAGTGTTTGACGTCTGACCTGTGGGGAACCAGTAACTCTAGTGTTTGACGTCTGACCTGTGGGGAACCAGTAACTCTAGTGTTTGACGTCTGACCTGTGGGGAACCAGTAACTCTAGTGTTTGACGTCTGACCTGTGGGGAACCAGTAACTCTAGTGTTTGACGTCTGACCTGTGGGGAACCAGTAACTCTGTGTGACCTCTGACCTTCCCTCTAAATCTGTAAGCAGATTATGACTACAAGTTGTTTTTCATTTCATTCACTTTTCAAGGTTTCAAGTTCATAATCAGCTCTGTCTGAGGACTCATTCCTCCTGATGATGTAGTGCAGTATAATGTCTTTAGGAGAAACGAGTCCTGAGTAGAGTAATTAAAACCAGCCCAGGTCTGAACTGTGGAGACTGGTACAAGCTAGTGTGTGTGTGTGTGTGTGTATACAGGCTGGGATCAGAAGCAGGCTGTAGAGGGAGGTACAGAGAAAGGTTATATGGGCTGTAAGGGGGAGGTACAACAGTAATGACTATTAATGTAGACTCTAATGTCTGGCCACCACAGCCCATGTCTGGTAGAGGATTGTGGGTAATTAACAAAGAGATCAATAGCCTCGAGGAGAGTTTATTTACCACTACTCCAGATAGGGAGAGGAGTCCCTAAAGAGGAGGAGAGGAGGGGAGTAGAGGACTGAGAGGAACATTGAGACGGGAGAGGAGGGAGGAGATGAAAAGGAGAGGAGCGGAGAGGAGCGGAGAGGAACAGCTTGGGAGAATGAGAGAGGGAGTGGCAGAGAATAAGAGAGGGAGTGGTGGAGAGAGGGCGAGGTAAAGAGAGGGATGACCAGAGTGGAAAGGGAATTAATTAGTCAGTTACTAATTAACAATAGTTACTATCATTGTCCTTCTGGTGTGGATAGTGTTTAGTTGACATAAGCCTGATAGATAATCAGGTAGAATAAGAGAGGGAGTGGTGGAACGAGGGCGAGGTAAAGAGAGGGATGACCAGAGTGGAAAATAAATTAATTAGTCAGTTACTAATTAACAATAGTTACTATCATTGTCCTTCTGGTGTGGATAGTGTTCTGGTTGACATAAACCTGATAGATACAAGATAATCATACCTCCAGTGAGAGAAATGCATTATTTTTCCTGAGTATCTACAATGTGAAACATCAAATCGAGAGAGACAATCTGAAATTAGAAATGCAATGTTCGCACCTCGTAATTTTGATACTGTTTCTTTTGCAGCTTTCGCACCAGTAAAGGAATCGGCTACTCTGCACATTTCGTGGGCAACTGTCTGATCGTGACATCGCTGAAGTCTAAAGGCAAAGGCTTCCAGCACTGTGTCAAATATGACTTTCAACCTAGGAAGGTAAGAGGTGCTTTGGTGGACTTCACTGTGCTTGCTTAATTATACAATTTCAAACCGATACCAGAACCCAGGACCTCTGCCTTGCAAACACACGCGACTGCCCTGCTGAAACGTTCTTAGACACTTGCGCCAACGAAACGCTAGCAGTTCGGCCGTGCAAGTGGAGACTACAAGGGTGACCAGGTTTCATCTGTTACCCTGGTAGTGATCAGTGATCAATGGTCAGTGTGCTTACACCAGCCTACAAGTCACATAGCTGATGATCAGTAGAGGGCTCATGCAGCAGTGTGCAGGTCCCATATGTGATTGAGGTGGGGCTGATAGAATAGGATCATCAGTCTGCTGCTCTATAGGACTGTGTTGATCTTGTCAGAATGTTATGGATGTGGCCTGACCACCAGCCTGTTGCCATGTGAGTACTATCAGTAGTACTCTGTAGTTATATGTGTTAAGCGTTTTAGGCTGTGTTTACACAGCCATCCTGTCCAAATCAGATTTTCTCTCTGTATCCAATCTTTTCTTCTGACTGTCCACACTCAATGTGACCCATATCAGATTTGCGCATTCACACTGATGTAGCCTCTGAAGTAGCACATAGAGGCAATGCTAATTTCCTGTTACTGTTCCTTTAAATGTGTCACACTGCTTTGCTTTATCTTGGTCAGGTCGCAGTTGCAAATGAGAACTTGTTCTCAACTAGCCAACCTGGTTAAATAAAGGTGAAATAGAAAATACAAAATGTTGGGGTGGTGGTCACGGTTCAGCCAAGTCTTAACCCTTCAGAGCAAAATATTATCTGATCCGACTGTCCAGACAGAGGTCACATATGGAGGATCGTGTTTGTATCAAGAATGGGATCCAAGTATAAATTGAAAGTCAAAAGATGAGATTCCATGTAGTTTTGTGCTGTTTACACATTAGGGAAAAGATCCGATAGGCATCAGATATGCAAATCATTGGCAAAAGACCTGAATTGGGCTGCCTGTGTCAACGCAGCCTCCAAGTAGGAGAGCTGATCTAAGATCAGTGCTGATCTAGAATACAGGTAATCTTATTCATTGTGATCTAAAAGCTTCATCAGTCCTAAATCAGCACTGAGATGCTTAATGCATACAGCCTCTGGCATATAACAGTGACAGCATCTTAATACAACTTTAGAAGATCTTTACAGCAAACCTAGTATACCTGTGGTTTGGGAAATGCATGTTGTATATGGAGTACTGCATTCTGCTGTGTTGGTTCAGTACATGTCATAATAGACCATATACAAGGTGAGCCGTTTGACTTTATTAACAGATCATCGTGGACAGAAAATGCAGCGCAATTGTTAGGATAGACAAACATCTGTCATAACAAAACACTCCAAAACAAGCCTAGCCAGTAGCTGACAGTGCCTCCATTCTCTACAGACCAGGGAGAGAGAGAACATCATAACCTGTTCTGTTTAACACTCTCACAGGGACCTCCTCACAGGAACAGCTGGCTGTGCCCTGAGATGAGATGAGAGTGTAGAGAGGAATGATAATGTAGCTTGGGATGTCTGACACCCTACCTGCCTCTGTCCCAGTAGAGATAACAGGCTGGTTCAAGGCTGCTCTCAGTCATTTAAAGCCTTCGGTTAAACAGCTGTCAGTAACAATGATGTGTCTGACATGGCACCCTATTCTGTACATAGTGCAACACTATATAAGGAAATAAGTTCCCCCTCTTGTCCTCTCCTCTCTGCACCAGGTCAACGTTTCTAGTAGTGAAGTCATCAGTGGTCATTAAAGTAGAGGACAGATTTTGATCTAAAGATATCCTCAAATCAATGATCTGCTCTCCTGGTGGTTCAAAGTGATCTTAAAGAGGGCATTGGCTCTTAATCGTCAACTGGAGTAATCTGATCCACTCTGCCGTAGTCATGTTGATGGTGTGTTTACATCCTGTTGATCTGCAGTAGATCAACATAGTGAGGGTTTCAGCTGTAAATGGTCTGGAATACTGTGTTATCTATACCATGCAGAATGTATGGATAACTCTATGGTCTGGAATACTGTGTTATCTATACCATGCAGTAGGTTTGTGTTACAGGTCTGTGTCTCTGCAATATGTATGAGGTCAGAGCTACTGAATCACATGATCCTATTTGGTCTCTAGATGATCTGGGTGATTGCAATGCAAACACAATAGGCTGTGTTTAAAACCCTGTTCATACAGTGGGATTGAATGGGTTGTAGTTGCTAGTGTTATTATGTATGGAGCTGCACACTAACTCACTCACTCAGTCTCTCTCTCTCTCTCTCTCTCTCTCTCTCTCTCTCTCTCTCTAACCCTCTCTCTCTCTCTAACTCTCTCTCCTCTGTGTTTCAGTGGTACATGATCAGCATCGTCCATATCTACAACCGCTGGAGGAACAGTGAGATCCGTTGCTACGTCAATGGTCAGCTGGTCTCCTATGGCGACATGGCCTGGCACGTCAACACCAGCGATGTGAGAATGCTCCTCATTGCTGATTGGTTGTTTGATGCTTGATTGATTGACTGACTCTCCTGTCACTGCTTATTCCTGATGTGAGGCCTCTACAAGGTCGTGTTCAGTACGGCAAAGAGGCACATTTTGAACAGCTTTGAAACATTTCTTATTGGACAAGTGGAAATATAATCTATTTCACTCTGTTTTCCCCTGTTTTCGTCGCCACTGAACACAGCCGTGGTGGTAGTAATATGTGTGGTTGTGATGGTTGTGTTGTGATATATGTGGTTGTGATGGTTGTGTCTGTGATATTTGTGGTTGTGATTGTTGGGATGTTTGTGGTTGTGGTGTTTGTGTATGTAATGTTTGTGGCTGCAAGTGCAGCATTTGATCACATGCCACAGTTTGAAATCCTCCGAGCCTGGGGCTCTGGTCAAAAGTAGTGCACTATATAGGGAACAGGGTGCCATTTGGGGCACACACCAGAAATGCATAAATCCTCAGTGGTGCTCATTGAGTTTCAGCGCCTTGGCAGAGTTTACTCTTGGGAGCAGAGCTGCATTTTTCAAAGCTCCCATTTGAATAACCATTTATCAGGGAGATGTTTGAAGAGAGGAAGTCAATCTACTGAGTTAGGGATGGTGTTATCTACAGAGTTAGGATGGTGTTATCTACAGAGTTAGGGATGGTGTTATCTACAGAGTTAGGATGGTGTTATCTACAGAGTTAGGATGGTGCGTTCTACGAAGTTAGGGATGGTGTTATCTACAGAGTTAGGGATGGTGCTATCTGCAGAGTTAGGGATGGTGTTATCTACAGAGTTAGGGATGGTGTTATCTACAGAGTTAGGGATGGTGTTATCTACAGAGTTAGGGATGGTGTTATCTACTGAGTTAGGGATGGTGCTATCTACAGAGTTAGGGATGGTGCTATCTACAGAGTTAGGGATGGTGTTATCTACAGAGTTAGGGATGGTGCGATCTACAGAGTTAGGGATGGTGCGATCTACAGAGTTAGGGATGGTGTTATCTACAGAGTTAGGGATGGTGCGATCTACAGAGTTAGGGATGGTGCTATCTACAGAGTTAGGGATGGTGCTATCTACAGAGTTAGGGATGGTGTTATCTACAGAGTTAGGGATGGTGCTATCTACAGAGTTAGGGATGGTGTTATCTACAGAGTTAGGGATGGTGTTATCTACAGAGTTAGGGATGGTGTTATCTACTGAGTTAGGGATGGTGCGATCTACAGAGTTAGGGATGGTGTTATCTACTGAGTTAGGGATGGTGCGATCTACAGAGTTAAGGATGGTGCTATCTACAGAGTTAAGGATGGTGCTATCTACAGAGTTAGGGATGGTGTTATCTACAGAGTTAAGGATGGTGTTATCTACAGAGTTAAGGATGGTGCTATCTACAGAGTTAGGGATGGTGCTATCTACAGAGTTAAGGATGGTGTTATCTACAGAGTTAAGGATGGTGCTATCTACAGAGTTAAGGATGGTGCTATCTACAGAGTTAGGGATGGTGTTATCTACAGAGTTAGGGATGGTGCTATCTACAGAGTTAGGATGGTGCTATCTACAGAGTTAGGGATGGTGCTATCTACAGAGTTAGGGATGGTGTTATCTACAGAGTTAAGGATGGTGTTATCTACAGAGTTAGGGATGGTGTTATCTACAGAGTTAAGGATGGTGCTATCTACAGAGTTAGGGATGGTGTTATCTACAGAGTTAGGGATGGTGTTATCTACAGAGTTAGGGATGGTGTTATCTACAGAGTTAGGGATGGTGTTATCTACAGAGTTAGGGATGGTGTTATCTACAGAGTTAGGGATGGTGTTATCTACAGAGTTAGGGATGGTGTTATCTACAGAGTTAAGGATGGTGCTATCTACAGAGTTAGGGATGGTGCTATCTACAGAGTTAGGATGGTGCTATCTACAGAGTTAGGGATGGTGCGATCTACAGAGTTAGGGATGGTGCTATCTACAGAGTTAGGGATGGTGCTATCTACAGAGTTAGGGATGGTGTTATCTACAGAGTTAGGGATGGTGCTATCTACAGAGTTAAGGATGGTGCTATCTACTGAGTTAGGGATGGTGCTATCTACAGAGTTAGGATGGTGCTATCTACAGAGTTAGGGATGGTGCTATCTGCAGAGTTAGGGATGGTGTTATCTACAGAGTTAAGGATGGTGCTATCTACAGAGTTAGGGATGGTGCTATCTACAGAGTTAAGGATGGTGCTATCTACAGAGTTAGGGATGGTGCTATCTACAGAGTTAGGGATGGTGCTATCTACAGAGTTAGGGATGGTGCTATCTACAGAGTTAGGGATGGTGCTATCTACAGAGTTAAGGATGGTGCTATCTACAGAGTTAGGGATGGTGCTATCTACAGAGTTAGGGATGGTGCTATCTACAGAGTTAGGGATGGTGCTATCTACAGAGTTAGGGATGGTGCTATCTACAGAGTTAGGGATGGTGCTATCTACAGAGTTAGGATGGTGCTATCTACAGAGTTAGGGATGGTGCTATCTACAGAGTTAAGGATGGTGCTATCTACAGAGTTAGGGATGGTGCTATCTACAGAGTTAGGGATGGTGCTATCTACAGAGTTAGGGATGGTGCGATCTACAGAGTTAGGGATGGTGCTATCTACAGAGTTAGGGATGGTGCTATCTACAGAGTTAGGGATGGTGTTATCTACAGAGTTAGGGATGGTGCTATCTACAGAGTTAAGGATGGTGCTATCTACTGAGTTAGGGATGGTGCTATCTACAGAGTTAGGATGGTGCTATCTACAGAGTTAGGGATGGTGCTATCTGCAGAGTTAGGGATGGTGTTATCTACAGAGTTAAGGATGGTGCTATCTACAGAGTTAGGGATGGTGCTATCTACAGAGTTAAGGATGGTGCTATCTACAGAGTTAGGGATGGTGCTATCTACAGAGTTAGGGATGGTGCTATCTACAGAGTTAGGGATGGTGCTATCTACAGAGTTAGGGATGGTGCTATCTACAGAGTTAAGGATGGTGCTATCTACAGAGTTAGGGATGGTGCTATCTACAGAGTTAGGGATGGTGCTATCTACAGAGTTAGGGATGGTGCTATCTACAGAGTTAGGGATGGTGCTATCTACAGAGTTAGGGATGGTGCTATCTACAGAGTTAGGATGGTGCTATCTACAGAGTTAGGGATGGTGCTATCTACAGAGTTAAGGATGGTGCTATCTACAGAGTTAGGGATGGTGCTATCTACAGAGTTAGGGATGGTGCTATCTACAGAGTTAGGGATGGTGCTATCTACAGAGTTAGGGATGGTGTTATCTACAGAGTTAGGGATGGTGCTATCTACAGAGTTAGGGATGGTGCTATCTACAGAGTTAGGGATGGTGCTATCTACAGAGTTAGGGATGGTGCTATCTACAGAGTTAGGATGGTGCTATCTACAGAGTTAGGGATGGTGCTATCTACAGAGTTAGGATGGTGCTATCTACAGAGTTAGGGATGGTGCTATCTACAGAGTTAAGGATGGTGCTATCTACAGAGTTAGGGATGGTGCTATCTACAGAGTTAGGGATGGTGCTATCTACAGAGTTAGGATGGTGCTATCTACAGAGTTAGGATGGTGCTATCTACAGAGTTAGGGATGGTGCTATCTACAGAGTTAGGATGGTGCTATCTACAGAGTTAGGGATGGTGCTATCTACAGAGTTAAGGATGGTGCTATCTACAGAGTTAGGGATGGTGCTATCTGCAGAGTTAGGACGGTGCTATCTACAGAGTTAGGATGGTGCTATCTACAGAGTTAGGGATGGTGTTATCTACAGAGTTAGGGATGGTGTTATCTACAGAGTTAAGGATGGTGCTATCTACAGAGTTAGGGATGGTGCTATCTGCAGAGTTATGGATGGTGTTATCTACAGAGTTAGGATGGTGCTATCTACAGAGTTAGGGATGGTGTTATCTACAGAGTTAAGGATGGTGCTATCTGCAGAGTTAGGATGGTGCTATCTACAGAGTTAGGATGGTGCTATCTACAGAGTTAGGATGGTGCTATCTACAGAGTTAGGGATGGTGTTATCTACAGAGTTAAGGATGGTGCTATCTGCAGAGTTAGGGATGGTGCTATCTGCAGAGTTAGGATGGTGCTATCTACAGAGTTAGGGATGGTGTTATCTACAGAGTTAAGGATGGTGCTATCTACAGAGTTAGGGATGGTGCTATCTGCAGAGTTAGGATGGTGCTATCTACAGAGTTAAGGATGGTGCTATCTACAGAGTTAGGATGGTGCTATCTACAGAGTTAGGGATGGTGCTATCTACAGAGTAAGGGATGGTGCTATCTACAGAGTTAGGGATGGTGCTATCTACAGATTTAGCACCATCCCTATCTGTAGAGTTAAGGATGGTGCTATCTGCAGAGTTAGGGATGGTGCTATCTACAGAGTTAGGGATGGTGCTATCTACAGAGTTAGGGATGGTGCTATCTGCAGAGTTAGGGATGGTGTTATCTACAGAGTTAGGGATGGTGTTATCTACAGAGTTAAGGATGGTGCTATCTGCAGAGTTAGGGATGGTGCTATCTACAGAGTTAAGGATGGTGCTATCTGCAGAGTTAGGGATGGTGCTATCTACAGAGTTAGGGATGGTGCTATCTACAGAGTTAGGGATGGTGCTATCTGCAGAGTTAGGGATGGTGTTATCTACAGAGTTAGGGATGGTGTTATCTACAGAGTTAAGGATGGTGCTATCTGCAGAGTTAGGGATGGTGCTATCTACAGAGTTAAGGATGGTGCTATCTGCAGAGTTAGGGATGGTGCTATCTACAGAGTTAGGGATGGTGCTATCTACAGAGTTAAGGATGGTGCTATCTGCAGAGTTAGGGATGGTGTTATCTGCAGAGGTAGGGATGGTGCTATCTGCAGAGGTAGGGATGGTGTTATCTGCAGAGGTAGGGATGGTGCTATCTACTGAGTTAGGGATGGTGCTATCTACAGAGTTAGGGATGGTGCTATCTACAGAGTTAGGGATGGTGCTATCTACAGAGTTAAGGATGGTGTTATCTACAGAGTTAGGGATGGTGCTATCTACAGAGTTAAGGATGGTGTTATCTACAGAGTTAGGGATGGTGTTATCTACAGAGTTAGGGATGGTGTTATCTACAGAGTTAAGGATGGTGTTATCTACAGAGTTAGGGATGGTGTTATCTACAGAGTTAAGGATGGTGTTATCTACTGAGTTAGGATGGTGTTATCTACAGAGTTAGGATGGTGTTATCTACAGAGTTAGGGATGGTGTTATCTACAGAGTTAAGGATGGTGCTATCTACAGAGTTAGGGATGGTATTATCTACAGAGTTAGGGATGGTGTTATCTACAGAGTTAGGATGGTGCGTTCTACTGAGTTAGGGATGGTGTTATCTACAGAGTTAGGGATGGTGCTATCTACAGAGTTAGGATGGTGTTATCTACAGAGTTAAGGATGGTTCTATCTGCAGAGTTAGGATGGTGTTATCTACAGAGTTAGGGATGGTGCTATCTACAGAGTTAGGATGGTGCGTTCTACTGAGTTAGGGATGGTGTTATCTACAGAGTTAGGGATGGTGTTATCTACAGAGTTAGGGCTGTTGTTATCTACAGAGTTAGGGATGGTGTTATCTACAGAGTTAGGGATGGTGCGATCTACAGAGTTAGGGATGGTGTTATCTACAGAGTTAGGGATGGTGTTATCTACAGAGTTAGGGATGGTGCTATCTGCAGAGTTAGGGATGGTGCTATCTACAGAGTTAGGGATGGTGTTATCTACAGAGTTAGGGATGGTGTTATCTACAGAGTTAAGGATGGTGTTATCTACAGAGTTAGGGATGGTGTTATCTACAGAGTTAGAGATGGTGTTATCTACAGAGTTAGGGATGGTGTTATCTACAGAGTTAGGGATGGTGTTATCTACAGAGTTAGGGATGGTGCTATCTACAGAGTTAGGGATGGTTCTATCTACAGAGTTAGGATGGTGTTATCTACAGAGTTAAGGATGGTTCTATCTACAGAGTTAGGATGGTGTTATCTACAGAGTTAAGGATGGTTCTATCTACAGAGTTAGGGATGGTGTTATCTACAAAGTTGAGGATGGTGTTATCTACAGAGTTAGGGATGGTGCTATCTACTGAGTTAGGGATTGTGCTATCTACTGAGTTAGGGATGGTGCTATCTGTAGAGTTAGTGATGGTGCTATCTGCAGAGTTAGGGATGGTGTTATCTACATAGTTAAGGGTGGTGCTATCTACAGAGTTAAGGATGGTGTTATCTACAGAGTCAGCGATAGTGCTATCTGTAGAGTTAGGGATGGTGCTATCTGCATAGTTAGGGATGGTGTTATCTACATAGTTAAGGGTGGTGCTATCTACAGAGTTAAGGATGTTGCTATCTACAGAGTTAGGGATGGTGTTATCTACAAAGTTAGAGATGGTGCTATCTGCAGAGTTAAGGATGGTGTTATCTACAGAGTTAGGGATGGTGCTATCTACAGAGTTAGGGATGGTGCTATCTACTGAGTTAGGGATGGTGCTATCTGCAGAGTTAAGGATGGTGCTATCTACAGAGTTAGGATGGTGTTATCTGTAGTTAGAGATGGTGCTATCTGCAGAGTTAAGGATGGTGTTATCTACAGAGCTGAGGATGGTGTTATCTGCAGAGTTAGGGATGGTGTTATCTACATAGTTAAGGATGGTGTTATCTACAGAGTTAGGGATGGTGTTATCTACAGAGTTAGGGATGGTGTTATCTACAGAGTTAAGGATGGTGTTATCTACAGAGTTAGGGATGGTGTTATCTACAGAGTTAGGGATGGTGTTATCTACAGAGTTAAGGATGGTGTTATCTACAGAGTTAAGGATGGTGTTATCTACAGAGTTAGGGATGGTGTTATCTACAGAGTTAGGGATGGTGTTATCTACAGAGTTAGGATGGTGCTATCTACAGAGTTAGGGATGGTGCTATCTACAGAGTTAAGGATGGTTCTATCTACAGAGTTAGGATGGTGTTATCTACAGAGTTAAGGATGGTTCTATCTACAGAGTTAGGATGGTGTTATCTACAGAGTTAAGGATGGTTCTATCTACAGAGTTAGGGATGGTGTTATCTACAAAGTTGAGGATGGTGTTATCTACAGAGTTAGGGATGGTGCTATCTACTGAGTTAGGGATTGTGCTATCTACTGAGTTAGGGATGGTGCTATCTGTAGAGTTAGGGATGGTGCTATCTGCAGAGTTAGGGATGGTGTTATCTACATAGTTAAGGGTGGTGCTATCTACAGAGTTAAGGATGTTGCTATCTACAGAGTTAGGGATGGTGTTATCTACAAAGTTAGAGATGGTGCTATCTGCAGAGTTAAGGATGGTGTTATCTACAGAGTTAGGGATGGTGCTATCTACAGAGTTAGGGATGGTGCTATCTACTGAGTTAGGGATGGTGCTATCTGCAGAGTTAAGGATGGTGCTATCTACAGAGTTAGGATGGTGTTATCTGTAGTTAGAGATGGTGCTATCTGCAGAGTTAAGGATGGTGTTATCTACAGAGCTGAGGATGGTGTTATCTGCAGAGTTAGGGATGGTGTTATCTACATAGTTAAGGATGGTGTTATCTACAGAGTTAGGGATGGTGTTATCTACAGAGTTAGGGATGGTGTTATCTACAGAGTTAAGGATGGTGTTATCTACAGAGTTAGGGATGGTGTTATCTACAGAGTTAGGGATGGTGTTATCTACAGAGTTAAGGATGGTGTTATCTACAGAGTTAAGGATGGTGTTATCTACAGAGTTAGGGATGGTGTTATCTACAGAGTTAGGGATGGTGTTATCTACAGAGTTAGGATGGTGCTATCTACAGAGTTAGGGATGGTGCTATCTTCAGAGTTAAGGATGGTGCTATCTACAGAGTTAGGGATGGTGTTATCTACAGAGTTAAGGATGGTGTTATCTACAGAGTTAAGGATGGTGCTATCTACAGAGTTAGGGATGGTGCTATCTACAGAGTTAGGGATGGTGTTATCTACAGAGTTAAGGATGGTGTTATCTACAGAGTTAAGGATGGTGTTATCTACAGAGTTAGGGATGGTGTTATCTACAGAGTTAGGGATGGTGTTATCTACAGAGTTAGGGATGGTGCTATCTACAGAGTTAGGGATGGTGCTATCTACAGAGTTAGGGATGGTGCTATCTACAGAGTTATGGATGGTGTTATCTACATAGTTAAGGATGGTGTTATCTACAGAGTTAAGGATGGTGCTATCTACAGAGTTAGGGATGGTGTTATCTACAGAGTTAGGGATGGTGTTATCTACAGAGTTAGAGATGGTGCTATCTACAGAGTTAGGGATGGTGCTATCTGCAGAGTTAAGGATGGTGTTATCTACAGAGTTAGGGATGGTGCTATCTACAGAGTTAGGGATTGTGCTATCTACTGAGTTAGGGATGGTGCTATCTGCAGAGTTAAGGATGGTGCTATCTACAGAGTTAGGGATGGTGTTATCTGCAGAGTTAAGGATGGTGCTATCTACAGAGTTAGGGATGGTGTTATCTGTAGAGTTAGAGATGGTGCTATCTGCAGAGTTAAGGATGGTGTTATCTACAGAGCTGAGGATGGTGTTATCTGCAGAGTTAAGGATGGTGCTATCTACAGAGTTAGGGATGGTGTTATCTACAGAGTTAGGATGGTGCGTTCTACCAAGTTAGGGATGGTGTTATCTACAGAGTTAGGGATGGTGTTATCTACAGAGTTAGGGATGGTGTTATCTACAGAGTTAGGGATGGTGTTATCTACAGAGTTAGGGCTGTTGTTATCTACAGAGTTAGGGCTGTTGTTATCTACAGAGTTAGTGATGGTGTTATCTACAGAGTTAGGGATGGTGTTATCTACAGAGTTAGGCTTGATGGGGTGTGTGTAGTGGATATTTTTATAACACATGTCGACAAGGCAAGGGCTACACGTACATGTTTATAAGGGCAGACACACACACACTATGGGATATGGTCAAAGGTAGTGCACTAAATTCAGAATAGGGTGCCATTTGGAATGCAGATCTAAGTGTCTGCCAACCTTTCTTTTTCTCTGAGTGGCAATCTATTAGAGGCACTGTAAATCATGCACTCTCATAATTATCCTATTTGCCCATTCAAAAGCTGTCATCAGTTTTTTTGTCTGTTAATTGCTCTGATGCTCAGCTGTCTTTGAAGTTTGGGTGATGTTGTAACCTCTCTGAGTCTGCTGGAGGATTTAAAAGACATGACCCTATCCTCTCATCTCTGTCTCAGTGTCTGTATAATTGCCCTAACCATTTTCCAGAGCCATATATAGAGAGAAAGTTTGGTGATTGTGGTTTATGTTTGAACATTATAAATATATTCTTCTTTGTATCATTTTACAGAGCTATGATAAACCCTATTTTCCTCTCTCTGTGTCCCTATACAAATCTGATCCTCTCCTCTCCCCTCTCTCTGTCTCCTCTCTCTCTCTCTCTGTCTCCCCTCTCTCTGTGTCCCTATACAAATCTGATCCTCTCCTCTCCCCTCTCTCTGTCTCCTCTCTCTCTCTCTCTCTGTCTCCCCTCTCTCTGTGTCCCTATACAAATCTGATCGTCTCCTCTCCCCTCTCTCTGTCTCCTCTCTCTCTCTCTCCTCCCTATCCCACTACAGACCTATGATAAACCCCTGCTCTGTGTGCCCATGTACTGACCCTCTCCTCTCCCTCTACAGAGTTATGATAAGTGCTTCCTGGGTTCGTCGGAGACAGCTGATGCTAACAGGGTATTCTGTGGTCAGCTGGGGGCCATCTATGTGTTCTCTGAGGCTCTCAACCCAGCTCAGATATTTGCCATTCATCAGCTGGGAGCGGGCTATAAGGTATGTACTGGGCTGACTGAATTAGGTTACTGATAGGTTAGCTTAGGATAGGAATAACTTTAACGGTACATGCACACAGCCTGCTACACATATCAATCTGTGAAATCAATGCTGCTTGCCACAGTTTCCTGTTCCCTGCTACCTGGTGTCTCCATCCAAAGTGCTTTGTTTGTATGTGTCATGTGTCCTAACACTGTATAGGCTGAATGCACAGTGTTCTGTTCTCTGGCTGCCTCTGAAACTATGGTTTGGACTGTTGAACAGACCCAGACATACTTGAACGCTGTGCCTGTCGTTGATCCAGTGTAGTTTGGGACCATAACTAGTCATAGCCTGTCTCATTCAGTCTGTCAGGAGACACCGACAGACAGGGCAGTCTAACAGGGTATAGGAGACACCGACAGACAGTCTAACAGGGTATAGGAGACACCGACAGACAGGGCAGTCTATTAGGGTATCGGAGACACCGACAGACAGGGCAGTCTAACAGGGTATAGGAGACACCGACAGACAGGGCAGTCTATTAGGGTATCGGAGACACCGACAGACAGGGCAGTCTAACAGGGTATAGGAGACCGACAGACAGGGCAGTCTAACAGGGTATAGGAGACACCAACAGACAGGGCAGTCTAACAGGGTATAGGAGACACCGACAGACAGGGCAGTCTATTAGGGTATCGGAGACACCGACAGACAGGGCAGTCTAACAGGGTATAGGAGACACAGACAGACAGGGCAGTCTATTAGGGTATCGGAGACACCGACAGACAGGGCAGTCTAACAGGGTATAGGAGACCGACAGACAGGGCAGTCTAACAGGGTATAGGAGACACCAACAGACAGGGCAGTCTAACAGGGTATAGGAGACACCGACAGACAGGGCAGTCTAACAGGGTATAGGAGACACCGACAGACAGGGCAGTATAACAGGGTATAGGAGACACCGACAGACAGGGCAGTCTAACAGGGTATAGGAGACACCGACAGACAGGGCAGTCTAACAGGGTATAGGAGACACCGACAGACAGGGCAGTCTACAAGGGTATAGGAGACACCGACAGACAGGGCAGTCTAACAGGGTATAGGAGACACCGACAGACAGGGCAGTCTAACAGGGTATAGGAGACACCGACAGACAGGGCAGTCTAATAGGGTATAGGAGACACCGACAGACAGGGCAGTCTAACAGGGTATAGATGACACGCACTTCTGTTGTTGCTAGGTTTTATTAGTATGTCCTGTCTGCATGTACTAGTGGAGTTGCCAGAGAGAAGCTGGCTGTAGAGGCCTGCAGACTGAGCCTACTCTACCAGGCCCCAGGAGGTTGTTAACTAGCGGATTTGGGATCATAATAGCCCCAGTGTGTGTCTGGTCTACTGAGCCTGGTACAGTGTATTCTCTGCTTGTTATCTCAGCTATCTACATCTCTTCATGACAGAGAAGCTCCACTATTTCAGTTCAGTGTAGGTCTCGTCTATTTTAGTGTAGGTCTCATCTATTTCAGTCTAGGTCTCATCTATTTCAGTGTAGGTCTCATCTCTACCCATCTGAATCATCATGTCTGTAGCTAAAAGAGTGATGTGTCTCGCCTTTCATCACTCCTCTATGTCTGTGGCCATTCATTCATTATTCACTCCTCCGTTGAGAGGACCTTCCTGATTTACTGATTAATAACATACCAATTGATGATGCATTGATTGATTAATTGAGCTCCTCTCTCACCTGCCATCCTTAATGGATTGGTTACATTAAGACTGAGTGACTCTGTTATCGATCAGCAACATGTATTAATATATAAATATGACATTACTGCTACTGCTGCTGAGGTATGGATGGCACCTCTAGTTTAGTAGAAGAATGAGCTGTCATGATACAATACCTTATCACATCTCTCTTCTCTCTTCTCCCACTCTCTGTCTGTCCTTATCTCTCTCTCTCTGCCGTTCTCCCATCGCCCTTTCTCTTCTCCTTCTCTCTGTCTGTCTCTCTATTCCTCCCCTCTCTGTAGAGTACGTTTAAGTTTAAGTCGGAGAGTGACATCCACCTGGCAGAGCACCATAAGCAGGTCCTGTATGATGGGAAGCTGGCCAGCTCCATCTCCTTCACCTACAACGCCAAGGCTACAGACGCCCAGCTCTGCCTGGAGTCATCGCCCAAGGAGAACGCCTCCATCTTCGTCCACTCACCCCACGCCCTTATGCTACAGGTTAGTTTCACTACATGCCCTTATCCAGGTACAGATGCTGTCAAATATATTGGCACCCTTGCACTTTACAATTTAGTGCAATGGAGCACAATTATCTGTTTTCTCTTTTTAAAACAGATATAATTTTTACCTAGTTTTTTCAATTTCAACAAATTTTTACAAGAAATAGTGAATCGTGCAAGGGTGCCAATATATTTGACCGGTAACTGTAACTCTCACCCCATGTCCTTATAAAACAGGTTAGTCTCACCCTATGTCCTTATAAAACGGGTTAGTCTCACCCCATGTCCTTATAAAACAGGTTAGTCTCACCCCATGTCCTTATAAAACAGGTTAGTCTCACCTCATGTCCTTATAAAACAGGTTAGTCTCACCTCATGTCCTTATAAAACAGGTTAGTCTCACCCCATGTCCTTATGAAACAGGTTAGTCTCACCCCATGTCCTTATAAAACAGGTTAGTCTCACCCCATGTCCTTATAAAACAGGTTAGTCTCACCCCATGTGCTTATAAAACAGGTTACTCTCACCCCATGTCCTTATAAAACAGGTTAGTCTCACCCCATGTCCTTATAAAACAGGTTAGTCTCCCCCCATGTCCTTATAAAACAGGTTAGTCTCACCCCATGTGCTTATAAAACAGGTTACTCTCACCCCATGTCCTTATAAAACAGGTTAGTCTCCCCCCATGTCCTTATAAAACAGGTTAGTCTCACCCCATGTCCTTATAAAACAGGTTAGTCTCACCTCATGTCCTTATAAAACAGGTTAGTCTCACCTCATGCCCTTATAAAACAGGTTAGTCTCACCCCATGTCCTTATAAAACAGGTTAGTCTCACCCCATGTCCTTATAAAACAGGTTAGTCTCACCTCATGTCCTTATAAAACAGGTTAGTCTCACCCCATGTGAGACTAATAAAACAGATATAATTTTTACCTAGTTTTTTCAATTTCAACAAATTTTTACAAGAAATAGTGAATCGTGCAAGGGTGCCAATATATTTGACCGGTAACTGTAACTCTCACCCCATGTCCTTATAAAACAGGTTAGTCTCACCCTATGTCCTTATAAAACGGGTTAGTCTCACCCCATGTCCTTATAAAACAGGTTAGTCTCACCCCATGTCCTTATAAAACAGGTTAGTCTCACCTCATGTCCTTATAAAACAGGTTAGTCTCACCTCATGTCCTTATAAAACAGGTTAGTCTCACCCCATGTCCTTATGAAACAGGTTAGTCTCACCCCATGTCCTTATAAAACAGGTTAGTCTCACCCCATGTCCTTATAAAACAGGTTAGTCTCACCCCATGTGCTTATAAAACAGGTTACTCTCACCCCATGTCCTTATAAAACAGGTTAGTCTCACCCCATGTCCTTATAAAACAGGTTAGTCTCCCCCCATGTCCTTATAAAACAGGTTAGTCTCACCCCATGTGCTTATAAAACAGGTTACTCTCACCCCATGTCCTTATAAAACAGGTTAGTCTCCCCCCATGTCCTTATAAAACAGGTTAGTCTCCCCCATGTCCTTATAAAACAGGTTAGTCTCACAGCATGTCCTTTTAATATGTGTTTAATTAAGTTACAGTAAACTATCACTGTATTGTTCCCTGGTAGGATGTGAAGGCCATAGTGACCCACTCCATCCACAGTGCCATCCACTCAATAGGAGGGATCCAGGTGCTGTTCCCTCTCTTCTCCCAGCTGGACTACCATCAACCCAACGACCAGCACAACTACCAGCACCATGAGACCCAGCTGGAGACTACCGTCTGGTGAGTACATGAAGTTTCTGACATCTTCAAGTAAGTGTCTGAGTTTTACTATGAGAATGTTGAGAATCAACTTTCTAATTTACCCCTTCCTGCTGATCCTTGTCCTGAAGGTCCAGCGTTGTCCTTATCAGAGCGCTCCACTGAGCCCTGTTCCAATCAGAGCTCAGCCATAATCCTGAATTAGCTCAGTGACAGAGACCACACTGGGGAGAAACACACATACAGCAGCTCTGAGTCAGGCTCTGCTCTGCCTCTGGCCCTCTATCTGGTGCAGCCAGGGCTAAGCCTACTGGGTAGTGTAGTCCCAGCCCTGCCCTGGGTTAAGCCTGATGGGTAGTGTTCCAGCCCAGCCAAGCCAGCTAGTGAACTCTGAGTGACTGCCTATTCTAGTGAGTCTACCACTAAACTAACTGATGACTTAACCTTAACGCAGGGATGCAAAGTTAGGACCCAAACATATGATATGTGATGTGTGATTAACTCTACAATTAACTCTGTAAATTTAAGATTTCCAGATTGTCCTACTAAATTGTGAACGTAAATTAAATCAAACAGTTACTCTATAAATGAGGAATGCATTTACTCAAATCAACTAACAGATGTATTAGTCACGAATGAATTAACACTCAATTACAGTATACATGAAATACATTATACAGAATAAAATCTGCTATACAAATTGATGGAAAGCGGTGTTGGAGGTAAAACATACAACATTATAAAATCCATGTACACAAACAACAAGAGTGCAGTTAAAATTGGCAAAAAACTGACACATTTCTTTCCACAGGGCTGTGGGGTGAGACAGGGATGCAGCTTGAGCAACACCCTCTTCAACATATACAGTGCATTTGGAAAGTATTCAGACCCCTTCACTTTTTCCACAGGTTTATTCTAAAATGGATTCAATAAAAATAATTCCAGATCAATCTACACACAATACCCCATAATGACAAAGTGAAAGCAAGTTTTTAGAAATGTTTGCAAATGTAGCTCGAAGGAATTGTCCGTAGAACTCTGAGACAGGATTGTGTCAAGGTACAGATCTTGGGAAGGGTACCACATTTTTTTGGCAGCATTGAAGGTCCCCAAGAACACAGTAGCCTCCATCATTGTTAAATGGAATAAGTGTGGAACCACCAAGACTCTTCCTAGATCTGGCCAACCGGCCAAACTGAGCAATCGGGGGAGAAGGGCCTTGGTCAGGGAGGTGACCAAGAACCCAGTAGTCACTCTGACAGAGTTGTTCTGTGGAGATGGGAGAACTTTCCAGAATGACAACCATCTCTGCATCACTCTACCAATCAGGCCTTTCTAGGAGAGTGGCCAGACGGAAGCCAGTCCTCAGTAAAAGGCACATGACAGCCCACTTGGAGTTTGCCAAAAGGCGCCTAAAGCACTCTCAGACCATGAGAAACAAGATTCTCTGGTCTGATGAAACCAAGATTGAACTCTTTGACCTGAATGCCAAGCGTCACGTCTGGAGGAAACCAGACACCGCTCATCACCTGGCTAATACGGGGACGCATGGTGGTGGCAGCATCATGCTGTGGGGATGTTTTTCAGCAGCAGGGACTGGGAGACTAGTCAGGATTGAGGGAAAGATGAACGGAGCAAAGTACAGAGAGACCCTTGATGAAAACCTGCCCCAGAGCCCTCAGGAGCTCAGACTGGGGCGAAGGTTCACCTTCCATCCGTACAACGACCCTAAGCACACAGCCAAAATAATGCAGGAGTGGCTTCGGGACATATCTCTGAATGTCTTTGAGTGTCCCAGCCAGATCCCAGACTTGAACCCGATCGAACATCTCTGGAGAGACCTGAAAATCGCTGTGCAGCAACGCTTCCCATCCAACCAGATAGAGCTTGAGAGGATCTGCAGAGAAGAAGGGGAGAAACTCCCCAAATACAGGTGTGCCAAGTGTCATACATAGTAGTGTCATACATTTGCAAAAATTTCTACAAACCTGTTTTTGCTTTGTCATTATCGGGTATCGTGTGTAGATTGATAGGGAAAAAATTATTTCATCCATTTTAGAACAAGGCTGGAACATAACAAAATGTGGGAAAGTGATTCTACAACCACCTAAAAGAAAGCAATTCCCAAACCTTCCATAACAAAGCCATCACATACAGACATATTAACCTAGAGAAGAGTCCCCTTTAGCAAGCTGGTCCTGGGGCTCTGTTCACAAACATAAACAGACCCCACAGAGCCCCAGGACAGAAACACAATTAGACCCAACCAAAACATGACAAAAATATAATTACTTGATACTTCGGAAAGAATTGACCAATAAAACAGAGCATCATGGAATGCTATTTGGCCCTAAACAGTGAGTACATAGTGGCAGAAAACCTGATCACTGTGACTGACCCAAACAATTAAAGAAAGCTTTGACTATGTACAGACTCAGTGAGCACAGCCTTGCTATTGAGAGAAGCCGCCATAGGCAGACCTGGCTCTCAAGAGGGATACCTAGTGAGTTTTCCAAATGAATGTATTCAACCGAAATGTGTTTTCCACGTTTAACCAGAGAGGTGCCTTAATTGACATCCATGTCTTCGGCGCCCAGGGAACAGTGGGTTAACTGCCTTGCTTAGGGGCAGAACAACAGATTTTTACCTTGTCAGCTCAGGGATTCAATCCAGCAACCTTCCATTTACTGGCCCAATGCTCTAACCACTAGGCTACCTGCCGCCCCAAGAGAAGACAGTATGTGCACACTACCCACAAAATGAGGTGGTAGCTGAGCTTCACTTCCTAACCTCCTGCCAAATGTATAACCATATTAGAGACGCATACAGTATTTCCATCAGATTACACAGACCCACAAAGAATTCGAAAACATGTCCAATTTTGATAAATTCACATCTGTTGGGTGAAATACCACAGTGTGCCATAACAGCAACACGATTTGTGACCTGTTGCCACAAGAAAAGGGCAACCAATGAAGAACAAACACCATTGTAAATACAACCCATATTTATGTTTTTTATTTCCCCTTTTTGTACTTTAACCATTTGCACATTGTTACAACACTGTTTAAAGACATAATATTACATTTGAAATGTCTCTATTCCTTTGAAACTTTTGTGAGTGTTTACTGTTAATTTTGTATTGTTTATTTCACTTTTGTTTATTATCTATTTCACTTGCTTTGGCAATGTAAACGTATGTTTCCCATGCCAATAAAGCCTGTTGAATTGAATTAATGCCATTAATCGTGATTGACAACACGGTGGGCTGTCGCCAGCCAGTTGCATACGTAGTCTGTGTCCAGAGTCTAAGAAGGTCATCATCTCTCCCCACTACACTGGCTCTTGTCCTGCAGAGCTGTGTGCTCATCACTGTGTCCTTGTGATGTGTCTGGGCCTGGAGAGAGTCCCTCTGGAGGATGGGAGGAAAGTGGATTAGCGAGTGTCAGAGAGAGCCTCTGTCATACTGCCAAGACACAGTCACTCTGCCAGGACAGGCTTTAACTGAGGGACCCACTACGAAGACGGTAACTGACCCCAATGCAGCAGTAAACAGCCCCTCCACTTCTTCTCAGAGGACACCATGTCTTTGGCATTAGAGACTGATAAAAGGACTAGGATGGGCTGGGGCTACAATATGAGGTTTGGAGCAGGAGCTAGGAGATTAGGCTGGGGCTAGGAAATTAGGCTGGGGCTAGGAGATTAGGCTGGGCTAGGAGATTAGGCTGGGCTAGGAGAGAAGGCTGGGGCTAGGAGATTAGGCTGGGGCTAGGAGAGAAGGCTGAAACTAGGAGATGAGGCTGGAGCTAGGAGAGAAGGCTGGAGCTAGGAGAGAAGGCTGGAACTAGGGGATGAGGCAGGGGCTAGGAGAGCATGCTGGGCTAGGAGATTAGGCTGGGGCTAGGAGATGAGGCTGGGGCTAGGAGAGAAGGCTGGGCAAGGAGATTAGGCTGGGCTAGGAGATGAGGCCGTGGCTAGGAGAGAAGGCTGGGCTAGGAGATTAGGCTGGGCTAGGAGAGAAGGCTGGGGATAGGAGATTAGGCTGGGGCTAGGAGAGAAGGCTGGGCTAGGAGATTAGGCTGGGCTAGGAGATTAGGCTGGGCTAGGAGAGAAGGCTGGGGCTAGGAGATTAGGCTGGGCTAGGAGATTAGGCTGGGCTAGGAGAGAAGGCTGGGGCTAGGAGATTAGGCTGGGCTAGGAGATGAGGCTGGGGCTAGGAGAGAAGACTGGGGCTAGGAGATGAGGCTGGGGCTAGGAGATGAGGCTGGGGCTGGGGCTAGGAGAGAAGGCTGGTGCTAGGAGATGAGGCTGGGCGCTGGGGATAGGAGAGAAGGCTGGGGCTAGGAGATGAGGCTAGGCGCTGGGACTAGGAGATGAGTCTGGGGCTAGGACATGAGGCAGGGAGCTGGGGCAAGGAGAGAAGGCTGGGGCCAGATGAGTCTGGGCCTAGGAGATGAGTCTGGGCCTAGGAGATGAGTCTGTGGCTAGGAGATGAGGCTGGGAGCTGGGGGGTTAGGATATACAGTCTCTAGCTGATTGCTGACTTCCTCAGAAGATGACCTTGAATTAGCCTATCCTCTGTCTGTCTCTCTCCAATTCTGCTGCTGCCTTATATAATTTTCCCTCTCGACTACCTGACTGGTAGGATAATCAGAGGAACAAGGTTTGCCTAGAGATGGTAAAGGAGAATCTACACTACTGAGACACAGACAGCCCCAGGACCACCATACTGTATGATATAATGATGGTATTGCACAGTAGAGGAGCAATTTATCTACATTTTGACACATTTGGTTTTTTATTTGCGTACTCCTGCACACCTCCTGATGTGTGTCCATATCCTTATAAACCTGTGTGTATGTGTGTTGCAGTGCCACCCTCCTGGTGTTCCTGGTTGACCTGTTGAAGAGCTCAGTGGCGATGCAGGAACAGATGCTGGGAGGGAAAGGATTCCTTGTAATCGGGTTTCTGCTGGAGAAGGTAGAAACTCTAACCTAAACCATAAAGCACACTGGAGATAAGGCATGGACTCTTTGTCATCTTCCATAGTTTTGAATGCTGCTTTGCTTTGATGTTGTGTCTATATGGGTTTTTAATGATCCAATCAATCAATCAATCAATCAAAATCAATCAATTAAATAAATACTTCATACCTTGTACCTCAAATGGCACGCTATTCCCCATATAGTGCACTACAGTTGACCAAATCTACAGGGTTTGGTTTGGCCTAATTGTCACGATTGTCGTTTAAATAAGTGGACCAAGGCGCAGCGTGAGTAGAGTTCCACATATTTATTACAGTGAAACTTAAAACAATAAAGAACTAATGAACGTGCAGTACGTAGCGCACATAGGCACTAAACAAAACAATATCCCACAACGCAGATGGGAAAAGGGACACACTAAGTATGATCCCCAAAACGATATTCAGCTGTCTCCAATTGGGAACCATACTCACACACCAACATAGAACTATAATAACTAGGAAAAAAAACCTAGTCACGCTATTACACCATAGAAAACCCAGAGGGCTCTCTATGGTCAGGGCGTGACAGTACCCCCCACAAAGGTGCGGACTCCGACCGCAAAAAACCTGAACCTAGATGGGGTGGGCAACTAGCGTCGGTGGCAACAAGCGTCGGTGGCAGCTCCGGTGCGGGACGTAGCACCGCTCAGACCGCGGATCCGGCCATGAAGTCAGGCTGAATGCCGTGCCCGGACCGGGCAACAGCTCAGAGGAAGACTCCGGCCATGGAGCGGGACTGGACGCCGTGCCTGGACTGAGAACCAGTGCAGAGGAAGACTCCGGCCATGGAGCGGGACTGGACGCCGTGCCTGGACTGAGCACCGGTGCAGAGGAAGGCTCCGGCCATGGAGCGGGACTGGACACCGTGCCTGGACTGTGCACCGGTGCAGGAAGCTCCGGGCCGTGAACTGTCGCTGGAAGCTCTGGGCTGTAGACCATCGCTGGAGACTCAGGGCTGGTGACACGCTCTTCAGGGTTAGTGCGGGGAGCTGGCACAGGACGTACCGGGCTGGGGAGGCGCACTGGAGGCCTGGTGCGTGTAGCCGGCACAGGTTTCACCGGACTGATGACATGCTCTTCAGGGCGAGTGCGCTGCAGAATACACCTAACCAACATCTCTCTGCGATCTCCCTCCTCCAATTGCTCCATCGACTCCCAGACGGTCTCTGGCTCTCTCCTCGGCTCAGCCGACCGCCCCTTGTGCCTCCTTCCCAAAAAATAATTTGGGGTTGCCCTTGGGCTGTTTGTGGCTGTGGACCCCGGCGTCGTCGCTGTCCTCCTATACTCCTGGCGATTCCCGCCAAGGAATGGTCTCGCATCCACCCAGTATTTCCTCCCATGTCCAACTCTCCTTTACCTCCTGGGCACGCTGCTTGGTCCTGTAGTGGTGGGATATTCTGTCACGTTCGTCGTATACATAATGAGTGGACCAAGGCGCAGCGTGAGTAGAGTTCCACATATTTATTACAGTGAAACTTAAAACAATAAAGAATTAACGAACGTGCAGTACGTAGCGCACATATGCACTAAACAAAACAATATCCCACAACGCAGATGGGAAAAGGGACACAATAAGTATGATCCCCAAAACGATATTCAGCTGCCTCCAATTGGGAACCATACTCACACACCAACATAGAACTATAATAACTAGAAAACCTCCCTAGTCCCGCTCTGACCTATTACACCATTAGTGTCATGCCCTGACCCCGAGGGCTCTCTATGGTCAGGTATGACACTAATAGAGCTCTGGTCAAAAGGTAGTGCACTATATAGGGAGTAGAGTGCAATTTAAGTTTACCCGTTCTTACTTTCTATGGTGTGCCAGGCAACAGCTGATGACAGTTATTTATAGATTGATATCTTTCAACCAATGTCCCTTAATATTCTGTAGTTCAAAAGCCTCTTTACTCCTCACTCTCAGTCCAAGGATATCAGAAAAGGACCAGAATTAGATCCATGGTTCTGAAACAGACAGGGACACAACAGGGCATCAGCCAGTCAGATGGACTCTGTAATGCTGTTTGAAACATGGAGCCCAGTAGGCCTCGGACTGATAAGATCAAACCACAGATCAAAGAACAGAGCAGAGAGGCACAGAGGTGAGGAAGAGATTTGGAAGAAGAATCCACTTTGTGTTTTGAAGGGTATGTCGTCTCACTGCTTCCCCAGCCAGCTGCTGTCAGGCTGTGTCCAAAATGGCATCCTATTCCCAACATAGTGCACTTCTTTTGACCAGAACCCTATGGGGCCTTTTTGGATGCAGACAGACTGTCCTGTAGCATCCTGACATCTATCCATCAGAGTCCAGCAGAGCCCAGATCTCAGGGCCAAGAACAGGTGGCTGTAACAGGGGCCCGACGGGGGAAGCACTTTATCCCTCTCTCTCTCTCTCTCTGTCTCTCTCTCTTTCTCTCCTCTCCCTCCCGCTGCCAACTCTCACACACTCACACCATCCTACCATCTGGTTTAGATCTGTTTATACCACAGCTAGAATATTAGGAGAGACTACCTGTACCTGGTCAGGAGACATTTTGACAGACAACAATAATAACAGAAAGACTCCTGGATGCTCAGTCAAATGCTCTCAAACTTGGCTTGTTTGGTGAAATGTCTATACATCCCAGTTGATTACTTCAAAATGGTGAAACTCCTCGATGGCACTGCCCATGCTAAAACAGGCAAGTGAACCCTCTATTCAACTCTATGGTTGGCTTATTATTATTGATTGATTGATTGGTTGACTAGGTTGATTGATTGATTGAATATCCAGTGGTCTGACCATTCCCTGTGCCCTCAGTCCTCCAGGGTCCACATCACTCGTGCGGTCCTGGAGCAGTTCCTGTCCTTCGCTAAGTACCTGGATGGGTTAACCCATGGAGCGCCACTCCTCAAACAGCTCTGTGACCACATCCTGTTCAACGCAGCCATCTGGATACACACCCCCGCCAAGGTAAGCCCTGCCCGACACCCCCACCATGGTAAGCTCCATCCTCACACCACCACCCAATCTGGTTCCACTGGGTCCAGGTAGCTCCATGGTAACCCACCTGAGTTCTGACTCACTGAAGACTGTTTAGAGCGTTACTCACTTCTACCATGATCCATTATGTAACACAACAGGGTCCTGATATTAGTGGATATTTTCTCCTCTGTATTGAAGGCTGCACCACTGACTCAGGTTTACTGCCAGCTGTCACAATCAGCTCCTCAACCCTGAGAAGTATTGAAAGTCAAAGAGGGAAAACACATAATAACCCATGAAGAAGTGGATGAGGCGGATCAGAGGAGCTGGGTTGTGTGGAGAATCCATTCTCCTCACTGACACCGCCCCTGGTGGCTCTTATGAATAAACACACAACAGCTGAGGGGAAAAATGTCTCAGGAGTTGTGGTTGAGAGAGTCTCTGGAGGACATCCTCTGACCCCCACACACACTCCTCTCACATTGAGCAGAGAGAGAGCGAGAGAGATTGTTGTTACTGTGTTCCCGTGGACAATATTGATTATTATTATTTTAATTATGTTAATATTGTAAATCTCCAAAGTAAACTCTGGCAATATGTTCAATGTTACGTCATGCCGATGAGAGAGAGAGAGAGGGAGAGAGAACTGGCTTGGAGCACTTTTAGATATCTCCTCTCTGTTAGATGGAGTAAATGCTGTAGAGGGACTGTGTAGGATTATAGTCCAGTCTATTGCTAATTACAGAGGCTGTATTAATGAGCCTGAACAGAGCACAGCGGAGAGACGGAGAGAGAGGAGAGGGGGGTGATGAGAGGAGGCTATTATAGTGGGTTCTAATGAGTGTGATGTATGGTGAGCCACAGCAGCCTGTCTCGCTCTCTGTTCTACACCTGCATGGAGGGTGATGGACTCAGCTCAGCTTGAACCTCTTTAATTCCGTTCACAGCCTTAATGTAATACTTTGAGCAGCCTGGAGTGGGTTATAAATGATTATACCTGATAGCGATATTAATGTAGAATCACTGGGTTCATGGTTTGTTTGTTTGTGTGTGTGTGCGCGCATTCATGCGTGTGTGTACTCGCATTCATGCGTGTGTGTACTCTCCCCTCAGGTCCAGCTCTCTCTGTACACATACCTGTCTGCAGAGTTTATCGGCACAGCAACCATCTACAACACCATCCGTCGTATTGGGACTGTGCTGCAGCTGATGCACAGTCTGAAGTACTACTACTGGACCTGTAACCCTGAGGCCAGCAGTGGCATTACACCTAAAGGACTGGGTAAACACACACACACCACTCACACACCACTCACACACCACTCACACACCACTCACACACCACTCACACACCACAGGTCCAGAGATGACAGGCATCTCCTCTCTGTGTAGTAACAGGCTGCCATGAGGCGGCTGTCTGCTGTGTTGGAAGTCAAAGTCACCCTGAACTGTCATGTCTTCTTCCTCTCTCAGATTTTTCTCTCTGAAACTATTTAGAAGGCTCCGAGGGCCAGGTTCTGATACAGACCTACAGTATATGGTTGGAAGCAGTACTGTATGTATCCTACAGGTCAGGTTAGAACAGTTCTGATGAACCTGGTCTTTGTCTCAAATGGCATCTTATAGGGCTCCAGGCAAAAGAAGTGCACTATGTAAGGAATAGGGTGCCATTTGGAGAGAAGTGCAGTTTATTCCACAGAGGAAGTAGATGTGTATTAACTGTGTAATGAATTGTTGATGCAGCAGCTTAGCCTCTATTGACAGAGTTCACATGGTTAATGATTGCTCATGAAGCCCAGAAAACAGCAAGCAGCATGAACATTAATCAGCAGTAGGCTGGAGAATGTTGCCAGAGCTACAGACTAGTCCTATATGAAATATTGAGGAGAGCTACAGTACAGATCTATGTGAAGTAGGATACCGAGTGTGTTTGTCTGTTGAAGGGAGAGTTTTATATAGAGACAGCTCTGGAACGTTCTGCTACGTTTCTATTCTGATCTGGGGAAGGGTTTGGACATTCTGGGCAGTTTTTACTGATGTTGATGAATAATAGATATTGTGTTTGCTTGTTTTGGTTGTTCTTACTAATGTCATGGCCTGTTTTGCTTTAGTATGTGTTGCAAAAACAGTGAGACAAACAGTACTAGTGTATAAGATATTTGTTGAAGTTCGTAGCCATGTTCTGTTTGTTGAGGTTAGTAGCCATGTTCTGTTTGTTGAGGTTAGTAGCCATGTTCTGTTTGTTGAGGTTCGTAGCCATGTTCTGTTTGTTGAGGTTCGTAGCCATGTTCTGTTTAAGGTTCGTAGCCATGTTCTGTTTGTTGAAGTTAGTAGCCATGTTCTGTTTCTTGAGGTTAGTAGCCATGTTCTGTTTGTTGAGGTTCGTAGCCATGTTCTGTTTGTTGAGGTTAGTAGCCATGTTCTGTTTGTTGAGGTTCGTAGCCATGTTCTGTTTGTTGAGGTTAGTAGCCATGTTCTGTTTGTTGAAGTTCGTAGCCATGTTCTGTTTGTTGAGGTTAGTAGCCATGTTCTGTTTGTTGAGGTTCGTAGCCATGTTCTGTTTGTTGAGGTTAGTAGCCATGTTCTGTTTGTTGAGGTTCGTAGCCATGTTCTGTTTGTTGAGGTTAGTAGCCATGTTCTGTTTGTTGAGGTTAGTAGCCATGTTCTGTTTGTTGAGGTTAGTAGCCATGTTCTGTTTGTTGAGGTTAGTAGCCATGTTCTGTTTGTTGAGGTTAGTAGCCATGTTCTGTTTGTTGAAGTTCGTAGCCATGTTCTGTTTGCTGAGGTTCGTAGAACCTGGAGGTTACGTTATGATCCTTCTATTTCCATTAGATCTGTTTTTCCTTTCTCTCAGAGCACTGTGGTGTTGCCTGTAGATAGGGAGAGGGAATGGGAGGAAGATTTAGAGAGATATAGGGAGAGAGCTAGTAGATAATCAAGTGTTCAATTATAAGAACAAAGAGATGGTGGTTGGAACGGAGCTGCTGTTGCAGGTACACTCTGGCTACATCCTAAATGGCACCCTATTCCCTATATAGTCCACTACTTTTGACCAGGACCCTTAGGTAAAAAGTAGTGGACTATGTATGGAATGGAATGTAGGTAATAAGGTGCCATTTGGGACGCAGACACACTTTGTCTCTGGAAATGTTGCTGCTGGTTTCTCTGGGAGTCTGTAAATAGAGAGCCATCAAATTAAACCAATGCATCAACCTCTCACACACAGCCACTGCAGTGCAGGCTCAATTTCTCTCAATCCCTAACATGCGCTCGCACACACACACAATCTCTCTCTCTCTCGCCCTTGCACTCTCTCTCTCGTTCTCGCTCTCGTGCTCTGTCTCTCTCTGAATTATTATGTTAGACACACAGTCTGTTGGTCCTGCTCCTCTTATGTAGTCACATCCTCTGAAGTCACATTTCTAATTTCAGGTCACACTCCCAGCGTCTGGAACTGATCCATTTGGATAAGAGCCGTAACAATATTTTCTACATTCCAAGTGGCACCCTATTCCCTACGTAGTGCACTACTTTGACCAGAGCCCTATAGGGCACTATAAGGATTAGGGTGCCATTTTGGACACAGAATATTGTCTCATCTTGCACATGGCTGAGAACCTGTGTATCCTCCCAGTGAAAACATAGCGTATTGATCAACCCTGTGAAATATTATCCAAAGCTATTACTGCCTGCTTTATCTGAACCAAGCCAAGGGTGAAAGTAAAATTGGTTCAATTTCCTAAGTCTCTATAATAGGATGTGTGTAGGAAGCACACGGTCATGATTGCTATGGGATTAATTACCAGTCGAGTCACACTGACTCACTGTAGCGAGGAGGAGAAAAAGGATTTCTGCATTAATAACACAAACATAAATCATGTATCAATAAAGTGAACCGTATACTCCTCCTGCCCAATACGCCCGGGGCAGGTTGACTGAACCAACCAATGAGAGCCTGAGGATCAACAGTCCATGAATGTAATTGGTTGTGATTAAGTTGGATGCAGCATGTGGATGCAGCATGTGGATGCAGCTGTGTTGTTAAGGATGCTGTTATCTACGACTTGTTCTGTCCCTGTACTGTGTTCTCTGACAGCAGAGGACTATCCTCACTCTGGGAGATACATTCTCATATGTCTTGTGTAAATGAAAGCTTGGTGTTATTGATCTCTCTGTGGCAGAAACCTGTCCACGTACACTATATGTAGAACAGTATGTTGACAACCTTTCAAATGAGTGGATTCGGCTATTTCGGCCACAACCGTTGCTGACAGATGTATAAAATGCAGCACACAGCCTTGCAATCCCCATAGACAAACATTGACAGTAGAATGGTCTTACTGAAGAGCTCAGTGACTTATAATATGGCACCGTCATAGGATGCAACCTTTCCAACAAGTCAGTTTGTCAAACCTCTGCCCTGCTAGAGCGGCCATGGTCAACTGTAAGTGCTGTTATTGTGAAGTGGAAACATGTAGGAGCATCAACGGCTCAGCCTCGAAGTGGTAGGCCACACAAGCTCACAGAACGGGACCGCAGAGTCCTGAGCATTGTGCTGGGCTGCAGCTGTAATCAATAACCAACCGTCTGTAACGTGTCATATCTCATATCTGGTCAGTCATCTGGGTTTGGCAGTGTTATGCATACAGCACCCTGTTGACTTGTACTGCGCTCTGTACATTTCTGATAGCGATGGATCGTCTCCGAGATGGGAAGTCAACATCAGACTTGTGTGTATGTGTGTGTGCACGTTACTGATCCCAGTGATTCGGTCTGTGTTTGTCCTCAGATGGTCCAAGGCCCACCCAGCAGGAGATCATCTCTCTCAGGGCTTTCATGTTGCTGTTCCTTAAACAACTCATCCTCAAGGTACTGCACACACACACACACACACACACATACATACACACACACACACACACACACACACATGCACCTCCACACCAAAACAGTTTATCTCCACCAGAAAGGCATCATGGGTAATTGCTCTGGAACCATTATGGTCCAATCAGCATGCAGGTTCAGGTCCGTCCGTGTCGTGTTCAAATCAATTGCTTAGCTTCAACAACATGACAGCAGGCTCCATTTCTGCCACAACTACCACCCCCAGCAGCCTAGGCCTGCAGCCTGGGGCCACTACGGAAATAAGCCGAATTTAAACAAAAGAGAGAAAATGGCTACTAATAAAAAATATCTACAACCCTGAACGGCATCAGCTACATGCGTACACACACACACACACACACACACACACACACACACACACACACACACACACACACACACACACACACACACACACACACACACACACACACACACACACACACAGCTCAAACAGCAATTAACTTCCAATCTGTTCCTGCAGAGAGTCTGGTTCCTCCTCAGAAGTGTCTAAACTTTACATCACTGTAAACAACAACAGGAGACTGGGGAACGAACACGGAACGTGCTGCAATATTATAGTAATTTCACAAACCAGGATTTGTCAACTGGTTCCAAAATTAGAATCATTATCCATCAACAGCATAGCTCAGGCCTACGTTTATCTCCTGGATACTGGCATACAAACACTCTGGCGTTAGCTTTAGTATATAGCAGACCTGCCAGTGTTTACTAAGCAATCTAAGGCAGTTTCCCATCTGTTTCTGTTAATAGTAGGAACACATTGTTTCTTTGGTCAGTGTGAAAACGTGTGTGTCGTTTCTTAGGACCGAGGTGTGAAGGAAGATGAGCTGCAGAGTATCCTGAACTACCTGCTAACCATGCATGAGGTGAGTTTCAAGCCCCCATGGTTCTGTGCTGTTAAACATTTTTTTTTTTTTACCAATATATAACTTGGCAAGTCAGTTAAGAACAGATTCTTCATTATAATGACGTCTTATCCTGGCCAAACCCTGAATACGCTGGGCCAATTGTGCAGCTCCTTCAGAATCACGGCCGGATGGGATTTAGCCTGGTTTCAAACCAGGGACTGCAGTGACAGCTCTTGCACTGAGATGCAGTGTCTTAGACCACTGCACCACTCAGGAGCAGTAGTTGTGTAGGGTTGTGAGGTCTGTCCATTGATGATGGTCTGTCCATCTACTGTATGGAGCTATAATCTCTCCAACTCTCTCCCTGTCTCCCTTTCTCTATCCCTCTCCATCTCTCACCCCCCTCTCTCTCCCTTTCTCTATCCCTCTCCATCTCTCACCCCCCTCTCTCTCCCTTTCTCTATCCCTCTCCATCTCTCACCCCCATCTCTATCCCTCTCTCTTTCTTTCTTTTTCTAATTCTCTCTCTCTCTCTATCTATCTATCTATCTATCTATCTATCTATCTATCTATCTATCTATCTATCTATCTATCTATCTATCTATCTATCTATCTATCTATCTATAGGATGATAATATCCATGATGTTCTTCAGCTGGTAGTGGCTCTGATGTCAGAACACCCAGCCTCCATGATTCCAGCTTTCGACCAGAGGAACGGCATAAGGTACACACACACAGCCCTTGGGGAACAAAGCCCCCTTTCTGTTGATGCACAAAATGCATGTAATAACATCACATCTCTAACACTGGAGCCAGTGTTGTGAATCTACATGATACCTGTTGAATAATTCACATATTCTGTAAGAAGAAATCTACATAGAAATGATATTAACATATTCATTTTTATTTCAGACACTGGTGATCAAACATACTGTATGCCCTGTGTATTCTATGAAATATACATGTATATCAGCTACTGACTCCTGCGGAGTTCTCAGAATCTTCACTGCAGGAAATGGAATGGCTCAGTTTTGATCAGGAAAATAATTTAGTTGTCACTCCGACACACAGACTCTCAACACAGACAGGGAGGTCTTTCCCTGCACACCCGACTAGTTCAGCCTGGTTTCATTGTCTGCGTCCCACCACTCCATTCCCTTTATAGTGCACAATGACCAGAGCCCATAGGGGACACAATCATTAACATGTCTACATGTGACTCATATGTCTCCTGTCCTGTTCCAGGGTGATGTACAAGCTGCTGGCCTCGAAGACTGAGAGCATCAGAGTCCAGTCCCTCAAAGTCCTAGGATACTTTCTCAAACACCTGGGACACAAGTGAGTTATTATCCCTCCCTCCCTCCCTCCCTCCCTCCCTCCCTCCCTCCCTCCCTCCCTCCCTCCCTCCCTCCCTCCCTCCCTCCCTCCCTCCCTCCATGAAAGACTGTCCCCAAGAGAGGTCTGGATCTATGAAAGACATTCGCTTCTCCCTTCTTTTCATTCTTCTGTTCACACCTCTTCTCTTCTTCTGTTCACCTCCTCTTCTCTTCTTCTGTTCACACCTCTTCTCTTCTTCTGTTCTCCTCTCTTCTCATTCTTCTGTTCACACCTCTTCTCTTCTTCTGTTCTCCTCTCTTCTCTTCTTCTGTTCACACCTCTTCTCTTCTTCTGTTCACCTCCTCTTCTCTTCTTCTGTTCACACCTCTTCTCTTCTTCTGTTCACCTCCTCTTCTCTTCTTCTGTTCACACCTCTTCTCTTCTTCTGTTCTCCTCTCTTCTCTTCTTCTGTTCACACCTCTTCTTCTGTTCACACCTCTTCTCTTCTTCTGTTCTCCTCTCTTCTCTTCTTCTGTTCACACCTCTTCTCTTCTTCTGTTCACCCCTCTTCTCTTCTTCTGTTCACCTCCTCTTATCTTCTTCTGTTCACAACTCTTATCTTCTTCTGTTCACCTCCTCTTCTCTTCTTCTGTTCACACCTCTTCTCTTCTTCTGTTCACCTCCTCTTCTCTTCTTCTGTTCTCCTCTCTTCTCTTCTTCTGTTCACACCTCTTCTTCTGTTCACACCTCTTCTCTTCTTCTGTTCTCCTCTCTTCTCTTCTTCTGTTCACACCTCTTCTCTTCTTCTGTTCACCTCCTCTTCTCTTCTTCTGTTCACACCTCTTCTCTTCTTCTGTTCACCTCCTCTTCTCTTCTTCTGTTCACACCTCTTCTCTTCTTCTGTTCTCCTCTCTTCTCTTCTTCTGTTCACACCTCTTCTTCTGTTCACACCTCTTCTCTTCTTCTGTTCTCTCCTCTTCTCTTCTTCTGTTCTCCCCTCTTCTCTTATTCTGTTCACCTCCTCTTCTCTTCTTCTGTTCTCCCTTCTTCTCTTATTCTGTTCACCTCCTCTTCTCTTCTTCTCTTCTCCCTTCTTCTCTTCTTCTGTTCACCCCTCTTCTCTTCTTCTGTTCACACCTCTTCTCTTCTTCTGTTCACCCCTCTTCTCTTCTTCTGTTCTCCCCTCTTCTCTTCTTCTGTTCACCTCTCTTCTCTTCTTCTGTTCACCTCTTCTTCTCTTCTTCTGTTCACCTCTCTTCTCTTCTTCTGTTCACCTCCTCTTCTCTTCTTCTGTTCACACCTCTTCTCTTCTTCTGTTCACCTCCTCTTCTCTTCTTCTGTTCTCTCCTCTTCTCTTCTTATGTTCACCTCCTCTTCTCTTCTTCTGTTCTCTCCTCTTCTCTTCTTCTGTTCACCTCCTCTTCTCTTCTTCTGTTCACACCTCTTCTCTTCTTCTGTTCACCTCTCTTCTCTTCTTCTGTTCACCTCTCTTCTCTTCTTCTGTTCACCTCCTCTTCTCTTCTTCTGTTCACCCCTCTTCTCTTCTTCTGTTCACCCCTCTTCTCTTCTTCTGTTCTCCTCTCTTCTCTTCTTCTGTTCACCCCTCTTCTCTTCTTCTGTTCTCCTCTCTTCTCTTCTTCTGTTCACACCTCTTCTCTTCTTCTGTTCTCCTCTCTTCTCTTCTGTTCAACCCTCTTCTCTTCTTCTGTTCACCCCTCTTCTCTTCTTCTGTTCACACCTCTTCTCTTCTTCTGTTCACACCTCTTCTCTTCTTCTGTTCTCCTCTCTTCTCTTCTTCTGTTCAACCCTCTTCTCTTCTTCTCTTCTCCCTTCTTCTCTTCTTCTTTTCCCACCTTCTCTTCTCTTCTTCTCTTAAAATAAGTTTTGTCTGAAGCGTAAAACTGTCCAGGGACTTCTAACAGGGTTAGTGTGTGTGTGTGTGTGTGTGTGTGTGTGTGTGTGTGTGTGTGTGTGTGTGTGTGTGTGTGTGTGTGTGTGTGTGTGTGTGTGTGTGTGTGTGTGTGTGTGTGTGTGTGTGTGTGTGTGTGTGTGTGTGTGTGTGTCTGTCCACAGAAGGAAGGTTGAGATCATGCACACACACAGTCTCTTCACTCTCTTGGGGGAGAGGCTGATGCTTCACACTAATACTGTGTCAGTGACCATCTACAACGCGCTGTACGAGGTACATTATTCTCTCTAACTTCTCTATAACTACACATACACACACACTTCTTCTTCAGGGATCTCTCGTAGTCGAGTATGTTTTCCCTCCAGGTGTCACGGCTTCGGGTTGCATTATGGGTCTGGCTGGCCATGGGTTCTGAGATGGCTGAACAGGCCAATCCGTGAACTGCAGATCTTGTGGCAGTGGGGTCAGGGATCGTTATAGCCTCGTGCTGATAATCTCCTATAACCTCATTATGTCCACCCCATTGTCCTGTTAGAAGCAGAGACTACCTTGGTACATCCCAAATGACACCCTATTCCCTATTTAGTGATTGTCTGTGTTCTTCCCATCAGATCCTGACAGAGCAGGTGTGTACCCAGGTTGTCCACAAACCCCACCCTGAACCAGACTCTACAATCAAGATACAGAACCCCAGTAAGTCTGTCTGCTGTCCCTCTGAATGTTATTGTAGTCAAGTCAAACTGTATTTAAAGTGCAGATTTAGCAAAGTCGTGTGTGTGTGTGTGTGTGTGTGTGTGTGTGTGTGTGTGTGTGTGTGTGTGTGTGTGTGTGTGTGTGTGTGTGTGTGTGTGTGTGTGTGTGTGTGTGTGTGTGTGTGTTCCAGTGATCCTTAAGGTAGTAGCGACCCTGTTGAAGAGCTCGTCCCCCAGCGTTGAGCTGATGGAGGTTCGACGTCTCTTCCTCTCAGACATGATCAAACTGTTCAGCAACAGCCGCGAAAACCGACGGTGCGGACACGCATGGACATGCACGCAAGCTCACACACACACACACACACACACACACACACACACACACACACACACACACACACACACACACACACACAGTCACTCTATAATTTACAGCTGTGTAATGACTCTTTCCCAGCAGTGACTGGTGATAGTGATACTAATGGTATCACCAATCTACACACTATTGTTGTCTAACTACTGACTATACAACACAGCATCAGATCATTTCACTAATTCACATAATAGAAGGTGATCAGAATGAATTGTTTCACTGATAGAGTGGCTGGTGATCAAGTCACATTAGAACCGAGCAACGATCAGAGGGAGTACTGCTGTTGGCCTACAGACCGACTTTAACTTAGACTACTGACTATGTAGCCCTGGTCTCTCCTGCTGTTTGCTCTAGTAGTGAGAAACGTATTGATAATAGTTGTAATAGTATATATTATTGTTCTAGGTGTCTGCTGCAGTGTTCAGTATGGCAGGACTGGATGTTCAGTCTGGGCTATATCAACCCTAAAAACCCAGAGGAACAGAAGATGATGGAGATGGTCTATAGCCTCTTCAGGATCCTGCTCTACCATGCTATCAAGTATGAGTGGGGAGGTTGGAGGGTCTGGGTGGATACACTCTCCATCGCTCACTCCAAGGTAAGACTCAGCGGCTGTCTGCGTCCCAAATAGCATATAGTGCACTACTTTTTATTAAGTTATTGATCATGTCTCTCCCTCTCTATATGGTAACCTACACGAGGCACATATGGAGAACCTGGCTGAGATGAGCTTGATTATTAGTTCTAGGTGATTAATTATAGATAATAATATTGATAATGTCTGTTCTATACTGTAGGTAACATACGAGGCCCATAAGGAGTACCTGGCTAAGATGTATGAGGACTACCAGCGTCAGGAAGAGGAGAACATTAAGAAGGGGAGGAAGGGTCTGGTCAGCACCATCTCAGGCCTGCAGGACCTCCAGGCCGGGGGCATCCAGGGGAACATGGAGATCAGAGAGATAGACTCCCAGACACAGACCCCGGAGAGCGAGGCCGACTACCCCGAGACCCCCGGCCACCCCCGGAACACACCGTCAGAGGGGAAGACAAGGGAGGAGGGGGGGCTCGGGGGGACAGGGAGGACGGGGTCAGGGGTCAGAGTGGAGGTTCATGACCTGTTGGTGGACATCAAGGCTGAAAAGGTATGGTGTCTCCATCTGTTTTAATAGTTTTTACAGGTGATGCTTGTATCCAGAGCAACTTCCAGTCAGTGCATTCAACTAAGTTTAGTTGGAAAAAAACACCACATATCACAGTTCTTGCAAGTAGACTCTTAAAATCAATCAGTCAGTCAGTCAGTTAATCAATCAATCAATCAATCAGCCAATCAATCAATCCCTCCATCTCCCAGGTGGAAGCCACAGAGGTGAAGCTGGATGACCTGGACCTGTCTCCAGAGCCGCTGGGCGTGACAGTGGGTGTGGCCGGGGGTGTTGTCTCTGAGGACAGGGGCGGGGCGTTGGTCCAGGTGGACTCCCTATTGGACAACGTTTACTGTGCTGCTGTAGAGAAGCTAAGCAGCAGCGCCGCCAGTGGAGTACTGGTCCCCAACGCAACTGTCGCCGCCGCGCCCGACAACCACAACACTGGTCCCCTCATCACCCTTGCTGATGACGACAAGGACAGTCTCCCTAGCAACAGCAGCTTCATGTTTGGCCAGGTTAGTTCATCTTTCTTTTCTTTTCTTCTGCTTGTGTTTTGTTATGTGCAAGTTAACTAAACAGAACTGAACTCAACAGGAAGAGCCCCTGGTCCTGCCAAGTCCTGGTTCTAACCCTGATCCAGACCCTGAGTCCCCTTTCCCCCCGGGCCACAGCCATGACCTGGGCCTGCTGGACCACATGACTGGCAGCTCTGAGCTGGGGACCATCGGCATGGTCGGCACGGTCACTCCTGGTGGTCCGATCAGCAGCATCCTGGAGGAAGATAGATTTAAGCTCCAGACCACCCTGGGTGACGTCACCTCCATGCCCAGGGAAGAGGCCTGCTCTAAGGGGTCAGAGTTCACAGAGACCGGGGCTGGAGCTAGGGTTGAAGGGTCTGGGTTGTCGGAGGGGGGCGAGCCCTTGGCTGGTGGGAAAGGTAGTGGGACAGATGCAGTCAGCAACACCTCAGACACTGAGAGGTCAGACGAAGGAAAGGAGGTTAAGAAGATTCAGACCACTGCTACTACACAGGTTAGTTAAATTACAAGACCTCCCTCCCTCTTGTCCTCTCTTCCTCCTCTCTCCCACTTCCCTTTGTCCCTCCTCTCTCCCTCCTGTTAGTAGTCTGATGCGAGGAAGGATGAGAGGAGGAGGAGGAGGAGAGAGCAAGAGGGAGAGGAGGAGAGAGAGGACTAAAATACTATTAATAGAGTCTCTGCTGTTATGTAATGACTCATTTTAATTTACACACTGCTTTATACACTGTGAATTATAGTTGTGTGTGTGTGTGTGTCTGTGTGTGTGTGTCTAATGTGTGTGTGTCAGTCCCTCCATAGTCGTACAGCAGCCCAGTTAGAGCGTGACCTGCGTGTGGACCTGGGCTTCAGAGGGATGCCCATGACAGAGGAGCAGCGACGCCAGTTCAGCCCAGGCCCTCGCACCACCATGTTCCGCATCCCAGAGTTCAAGTGGTCGGCCATGCACCAGCGCCTCCTCACCGACCTGCTGTTGGCCCTGGAGACAGACGTCCACATCTGGAGGAGGTGAGGGGACCGAGATGTTGAGGACATGTCCCTAATCACACCATAGTCCGTATGTAGTGCACTACTACTAAGGACATGCAGTGGAATGTTACGTTAACATTTTGATCATTTAGCAGATGCTCTTACAGTCAGTGCATTCAACTAAGTTAGGTAAGACAACCGAATATCACACTCATTGAGAGTAAAACAAGAGTTACAGTAGATCCTGCAGCCAGGGTTTCTAACTAGCCTTACTGTGGCTGATTATTCACCACGTTTCCCTGACCTGACCTAAGACCTGACCTATGCTTAACATTGTGTGACATGCTACTGCATCCTGATTAAATGAACTGTAATCCAGTTCTCTCCCTCTCTCTTTCTGCCTCCCTGCAGCCATTCAACCAAATCCGTCATGGATTTTGTCAACAGCAATGAGAACATCATCTTTGTCCACAACACCATCCACCTCCTCTCTCAGATGGTAGACAACATCATCATCGCCTGTGGAGGGATCCTTCCTCTGCTCTCTGCTGCCACCTCTCCTTCTGTAAGTCATTCAGTCAGTCTTTCTACCTCCTGTCCTCCTGTAAATCAGTCAGTCCCTTTCTACCACCTGTCCTCCTGTGAATCAGTCAGTCAGCTTCTCTGCCACCTCTCCTTCTGTAAATCAGTCAGTCAGCTTCTCTGCCACCTCTCCTTCTGTAAATCAGTCAGTCCCTTTCTACCACCTGTCCTCCTGTAAATCAGTCAGTCCCTTTCTACCACCTGTCCTCCTGTAAATCAGTCAGTCAGCTTCTCTACCACCTCTCCTTCTGTAAATCAGTCAGTCCCTTTCTACCACCTGTCCTCCTGTAAATCAGTCAGTCCCTTCCTACCACCTGTCCTCCTGTAAATCAGTCAGTCCCTTTCTACCACCTGTCCTCCTGTAAATCAGTCAGTCAGCTTCTCTGCCAACTCTCCTTCTGTAAATCAGTCAGTCAGCTTCTCTGCCACCTCTCCTTCTGTAAATCAGTCAGCCAGCTTCTCTGCCACCTCTCCTTCTGTAAGCCAGTCAGCCTCTCTGTGGTGCCACACTATCATCTAGTGGTGGCTATTAGGAACTGCATGTTTATGTCTTCATTAATGATCGTTCTCTAGGAAATAGAACTAGTTGATTGTCTTTATTGATTGTAGCCGTTTTCATTTGCTCAGCTTCATTCTGCTATATATTCAGCTAATGAGAATTTTACTTTGTCAGAGTCGTTTAAGTTGGTGATGGTTTCCTCTGTGTGTTTTGCTTCTGTGTGTTAAGGATTGTATGTGCTTTACCTGCTGACTGGATCTGTTGATTTGAATCATCTGTTGTGATGTTTTCTTCTTTTTGTTTGTGTGCATGGCCAGAGTACCCAGGTTAGTGCATATGCTGTAAGTTTTATTTTATTTCTAAACATTTATTCTCTCAGGTACAACAGAACAATATTTAGTTATTCTGTTTCTTGAGTATATATGATTTCCCCCTCCCCTGTCCCCTGTCCCCTGAACCCCTGCGTTGCGATCAGGCTGAGTTGGAGAACATCGAGGCGACCCAGGGCATGTCTTCAGAGACGGCGGTGTCCTTCCTGTCCCGTCTGATGGCCATGGTGGACGTTCTGGTGTTCGCCAGCTCACTCAACTTCTCTGAGATAGAGGCTGAGAAGAACATGTCCTCTGGAGGCCTGATGAGACAGTGTCTACGACTGGGTAAGAGTCTGTGTGTGCCTGCGTGCGCGCGTGCGTGTGTGTGAGCGTGCCCTTGTCACACACATTAACTGTCATGTTAGACGATTCACGAGATCAGCAAATGCCGTGGCAAAATCATTTCACTATCATTTCAATAATTCCAGTATTCCATTAAATTCTTTGATGTGGTCAACCTAGCTAATTAATTTTCTAAATGCACTGCTATTAGATAGTACATGTGCTTTGGTGAGTCATGATTTTCATTAATAGTGTGTGTCTGCTGTAGTGGTTGGTAGTTCAGTCAGGTAGCTTGTCTGTGTAAAGACCAGACTATTGAAGCTAGGTCTGAAGTAACTCAGAACAAATCCACACTTACACTCACCACACACACATACGCACACGCATAGGAGCTGATCGTGGACTACAGGAAAAGGCGGGCTGAACAGGCCCCCATTAACATCGACGGGGCTGTAGTGGAGCGACTTTCAAGTTCCTTGGTGTCCACATCACCAACAAACTATCATGGTCCAAACATACCAAGACAGTCGTGAAGAGGGCACGACAAAACCTTTTCCCCCTCAGGAGACTGAAAAGATTTGCCAAGGGTCCCCAGATCATCAAAAGGTTCTAAATCTATCTGCACCATCGAGAGCACTGGTTGCATCACCGCCTGGTATGGCAGCTGCTCGGCATCTGACCGTAAGGCGCTACAGAGGGTAGTGAAATGTTTTTTGTCAGAGACTCCAGTCACCCAAGTTATAGAAGTTATTTCTCTGCTACCGCACGACAAGCGGTACCGGAGCACCAAGTCTAGGACCAAAAGGCTCCTCAACAGCTTCTACCCACAAGCCATGAGACTGCTGAACAATTAATAAAATCGCCACCGGACTATTTACATTGACCCCCCCTGCCTTTTGCACACTGCTGCTACTCGCTGTTTATTATCTATGCATAGTCACTCACCTACATGTACAAATTACCTCAACTAACCTGTTTCCCCGCACACTGACTCGGTACCGGTGCCCCCTGTATACACACGTTTTCTTAACTCTTTCTTGAACTGTACTGTTGGTTAAGGGAAGTAAGCATTTAGGTCCCCACTGGGAAGTTTTATTTGATTTGAAACACACAGCTTATGTTTTACTATACCGGTGGAGACCTAACATTTATTTCCATTCAAAATCCTGTTTTCCCTAACCCTAACCTCAACCCTAACCCTGTCCTTAAACCCTAACCTCAACCCTAACCCTATCCTTAACCCCTAACCCTAACCTCAACCCTAACCCTGTCCTTAACCCCTAACCCTAACCTCAACCCTAACCCTATCCTTAACCCCTAACCCTAACCTCAACCCTAACCCTGTCCTTAACCCCTAACCTCAACCCTAACCCTGTCCTTAACCCCTAACCCTAACCCTAAACCTAACCTCAACCCTAACCCTGTCCTTAACCCCTAACCCTAACCCTAACCCTAACCTCAACCCTAACCCTGTCCTTAACCCCTAACCCTAACCTCAACCCTAACCCTGTCCTTAACCCCTAACCTCAACCCTAACCCTGTCCTTAACCCCTAACCCTAACCCTAACCTCAACCCTATCCTTAACCCCTAACCCAAACCTCAACCCTAACCCTGTCCTTAAACCCTAACCCTAACCCTAAACCTAACCTCAACCCTAACCCTGTCCTTAACCCCTAACCTCAACCCTAACCCTGTCCTTAACCCCTAACCCTAAACCTAACCTCAACCCTAACCCTGTCCTTAACCCCTAACCCTAACCCTAAACCTAAACCTAACCTCAACCCTAACCCTGTCCTTAACCCCTAACCTTAACTCCTAAACCTAACCTCAACCCTAACCCTGTCCTTAACCCCTAACCCTAAACCTAACCTCAACCCTAACCCTGTCCTTAACCCCTAACCTTAACTCCTAAACCTAACCTCAACCCTAACCCTGTCCTTAACCCCTAACCCTAACCCTAAACCTAACCTCAACCCTAACTCTGTCCATATCCCCTAACCTTAACTCCTAAACCTAACCTCAACCCTAACCCTGTCCTTAACCCCTAACCCTAACCCTAAACCTAACCTCAACCATGATTCTAACCCTAATTGCAACCCTAACCCTAACCCCTAAAATAGACTTTGTCGACGAGGGAGAATTTTCCACACACACACACACATACACACACACACACACACACACACACACACACACACACACACACACACACACACACTCTCTCTCTCTCTATCTCACTATCATCATCTGTAGTGTGAAATTTGTCTGGCTGTTTGTTTCACCATGACTCTGGCCTGGCAGCTTGGAACTAATAGTGATCAGACAAGCAGGTAACCTACTGGTTAGAGCGTTGGGCCAGTAACCGAAAGGTTGCTAGATTGAATCCCTAAGCTGACAAGGTAAAAATCTGTCGTTCTGCTCCTGAACAAGGCAGTTAACCCACTTTTCCTAGGCCGTCATTGTAAATAAGAATTTGTTCTTAACTGATTTGCCTAGTTAAATAAAGGTCATATTTTTTTATATAAAAAAAAATCATTAATGCGTTTCAAGATGCAGCTTCTGATACCCTGTCTGTCTGTCTGTCTGTCTGTCTGTCTGTCTGTCTGTCTCTCCTCCCAGTGTGTTGTGTAGCAGTGAGGAACTGTCTGGATGTTAGACAGAGACAGAGGGACAGAGGGACCAACAGTAAAAGCCAGGACAACCTGTATGGTGCAGCATCTGCCAACAAGGTAGGTCCTCACCTAACCTCATCATTTAAAAATACATATTAAGTTGGTAGTAATGGTACAGTTGATGGGTGGCCATGACACCGGACGTACAGGAACTATGAGTGGGGGGTGTGTGGAAGATCATTAAGTGTGACACGCAGTGTAATATGGATGCTACGATAGCGGCTAAGTAAACAGATTGTTACACGGCCGCTATGATGTCAGACTCCCTTAGTCTCCTCACTTTAGATATCCTACAGCAGAAAATATCTCAGTAACATTCTCATATGATGTCAGACTCCCTTAGTCTCCTCACTTTAGATCTCTTACAGCAGAAAATATCTCAGTAACATTCTCATATGATGTCAGACTCCCTTAGTCTCCTCACTTTAGATCTCCTACAGCAGAAAATATCTCAGTAACATTCTCATATGATGTCAGACTCCCTTAGTCTCCTCACTTTAGATCTCCTACAGCAGAAAATATCTCAGTAACATTCTCATATGATGTCAGACTCCCTTAGTCTCCTCACTTTAGATCTCTTACAGCAGAAAATATCTCAGTAACGTTCTCCCATCCAGGACCCTGACAGACTTCTACAGGACGTCGATATCAATCGTCTGAGAGCTGTCGTGTTTCGGGATGTGGTGAGTATGACTGTGTGTGTGTGTGTGCTGGTCCGTGTGTAACATGTTTGTGTGCGTATGATTGTGTAACATGTATATGTATCCCCACCAGGATGACAGCAAGCAGGCCCAGTTCTTGGCACTAGCGGTGGTCTACTTTATCTCTGTCCTCATGGTGTCAAAGTACAGGGACATCCTGGAACCACAGAGAGAGACCAACAGGATGATCAGCCAATCAGCATACAGCATTCGCCACGAGATCAACTCATCTACCAGCACAAGTGCTTGCTTTTGTTATTCAACTCCAATCCTCTCAGCTCTCTGATTAATTAATGTGATCCACTAATTGCACTGTGCAGAATGAAACATGGAAACAGGAATGGAAGTGGAGAGGGGAAATGGGAGAGGGGAAGGGAACGTGGGTGTATGAAAGTTGTACAGGTAGCCCTGGTCTCTGTGGTATGAACAGTTACATCCCACTGGGCACACCCTGAGAGAGAGCAAGCAATACATAGAGAGATAGATTGAGAGAGAGTGTAAAAGAAAGAGAGAAAAACAGAGAGATGCTGAGGGTTTGGGGCGTTGTGAGGCTTGTTCTATTTCCAGCCGGGAGGTTGGGATCAGAGAGGCTTCTGGGAAGGACACTTCGCCGCCATTATAAATAATATCACCAGGAAGAGAGTTTCCAGCCAACAGGTAGATGGCAGATGTCTGTCTATCTGGGAAGTTAGAAGAGGATAAACGAGGAAGTTAGATGGGGAGAGAATGGGCTTGTTTGACATCAACTGCATTGCAATCAGCAACTGCCAACTGGCTGATCTACGAATCACCTTGAATCTTAAATGACTACTCATTATTATTTGTAGATCGGTCAGTCAATCACAATTAACCCACAATGCATCACATATTTGATGCTTTGGAACACTGCCTATGTGTGTGAGCCCACCCAGTGTCCTTGTGTCCTGACTGTGTGTGTGTGTGTGTGTGCGTGTGTGTGCGTGCGTGTGTTCCAGAGACCCCCCTGGCGTACCCTGACCAAAGTAAGGAGCCCCCCACCCCTGTTGAGGAGCTCCACATAGAGAGAGGCTGTCTGCCACACACCGACTCTGGCATTGGAGAGGAACAGGTTGACCATCTAGATACTAGACTGTGTTCTCTTTTTTCGCTCTATTAGAGTGGATTGGAGTTGTATTATAATGTGTGTTTGTGCATAAACCCAGGAAGATTACAGGTACATGAGTACATAAGTAAACTACCCCCCCCCCCCCCCCCCTCCAGATGGCCAGTGTGTTAAACGGGGCAGACTTGGACACTTCAGGACCCGGGCGAGCTGACGCCATGTCCTCCCTGCTCAGCAGCCTCTCCTCTGGGGAGAAGCATAGCCAAGAGTCCCTCTTGGAGCCGCCTGGCCTGGAGGTCCTAAGGACCACCTCCTCCATCTCCTCCATCAGCCACTCAAACATCAACGTACGAAGAATCCTGAAGAGCCTAGTGGCTGGGCCTGTAGAGGGGGTGGAACCTGGACCAGAGCCCCTCCCCTACCCTGATCTTGCCGTACAGAGAGAGACCCATTCCCCCATGCTGCCCATGCAGTTCCACTCCTTTGACAGGTACGGTACACACACACACACACACACACACACACACACACACACACACACACACACACACACACACACACACACACACACACACAACTATGCAGTTCCACTCTTTGTACTGGAGGCTACTCTGTTATGCATGGCTAATACAGTAAGAGTCAAAAGTTTGGACACACCTACTCAATCAAAGGTTTTTTTTTATTTTTACTATGTTCTACATTATAAAATAATAGTGAAGACATCACGACTATGAAAAAACACATATGGGTGTGTTGGGATGAGTTGGACTGCAGAGTGAAGGTAAAGCAGCCAACAAGTGCTCAGCATATGTAGGAACTCCTTCAAGGAAAAAGCATTCCTCATGAAGCTGGTTGAGAGAATGCCAAGAGTGTACAAAACTGTCATCAAGGCAAAGGGTGGCTATTTGAAGAATATCAAATATAAAATAGATTTTGATTTGTTTAACACTTTTTTGGTTACTACATATGTGTTATTTCATAGTTTTGAATTCTTCACTATTATTAGTAAAAATAGTAAAAATAAATAGTAAAATTAAAGAAAAACCCTTGGATGAGTAGGTGTGTCCAGACTTTTGACTGGTACTATACATGTTTGACAACTTGAGCTCCACAGTAAGAAATGGTGTTAAGGGTACAGGTAGCCTAGCGGTAGAGTGGAAATTTCACTGGTTCGAATACCTGAGCCGACAAAGTGAAAAATCTGTCGATGTGCCCTTGAGCCAGGCACTTAACCCTAATTTGCTCCAGGGGCGCTGTACTACTATGGCTGACCCTGTAAAGCAACACATTTCACTGCACCTATCCGTTGTGTGTGACAATAAAACATCAATTTTTTGAATACGGAGTTGATGTGTTGATGACAAGTACATACGCTTCAAGACAGAAATATAATGTGTGTTGTTAGTCAAGCAGACTCAACACGCCACAGTTTATCCACCAGGTATGTTTAGTTGTCAGGAGCAAGATTCATGGTTATACAGTCGCAAGCTAAACATCACTCACATGTTAGACATCTGGTACAGTTCGCTAAGCCCCCATGGGGAGGAGTGTGTGTGTGTGTGTGTTTGGAAAGGTCTTGTGTGTGTTGTGTGTTTACATTCCTGCCATAGATAAGAACCCAGTAATCTGTGTTCCGTCCCCGTGGTAACCTGCTGCTGACAGGAGGTCAGGGTTCACATCCCAGAATCCTTATCTTTCTGTCTGGTGAACGTTCTGTACCAAAAAACCCCTGAACCATGTCAAGATTGGTGTTGCTGTTGGTGTGGCTGTCGGAAGGGCCTGTTTGGGGTGTGTGTCACTTGTGATGAAGGTAAAAATGGAGGACAGAAGCGATAAGTAGATGGAGGAGAGAGGAAAGGTGGAGAGGAAGGAGAGATGGAGGAGGAGATGAAGGGTCAGTTGAAGGACTGCAGAGGTCCCCTGGGCCCTGATGACTGATTAAACAGAAGCGGCGTCCCATTTTACCCCTCCCCATCCCTCCTCCCCTCCCATGCCCAAGCCTGTCTCCTCACCACTCACAGCCCTAATATGCCCTGGCAGGCTGAAATGAGTTGCCAGAGCTCTCTGTATTATTTTTGAAATGCTTTCACACACAGTGTCCAGGTCACACATACGACTCCTTCATGCTTTAATGTCATCCAGCCTCAATTTGCTGTGTCTAATTCTTCTCCACCTACCAGCAGAATGAGCTGCTAGGCTGGCTAGGCCTCAGGACGGCTGAGCTGTCAGGCCTGAGGCTGATAGGGACTGACAACATCAAAACAGAGCACAAAGAAAAGGCTCAGAGCGTTGAGAGGAGGGCTGAGTCCCCTGGCCTTTCTGGTTGATAGTCTCTCTGAGGTGGAGTTTTCAATTAGAGACTTCAATACCCAGAACTGGATGACCAGATGGGACCAGTGCATGGCTGATCTGAATGCACCTTTAAATTCCTTTCTTTCCTTTTCTGTCTCTCTCTCTCTCTAGTACAGCTGTCTGACAGTAACAGTGACACAGGGGGATGTTGTCTAGCTCTGTATTTGTGAATACATTTTTAATGAAGAACTGATTTATTCTGTTTGGTTTTAATTGAACTCATTATGTTAGGAAGTTTAATCTTTTGAATCTATTTCCATAGTATATCTATATGATTGAGGATGTGTGTGTGTGTGTGTATATAAATGTATGTATCCACAGTCATCACCTCCCGTTCATTAATATTTCTTACTAGATTAATCCTCACTTTATTCACAGCAGCCCCTATTAAACACACCCCTGTTAATAAATGATGCCTTAGATAATCTTTGCATCATTCATGAGCACTCAGATAATCAATTATTCATATAAAAGGTTCCTGCTGGATCAACATACAGTATCAGACCGTAACCATGTCACACAGGGATAGCTGCACACATCCTTATTGTAGCTTTTCCCTTTTTTATGTTCAACTCCATCTACAGTGGTGACAGATGTGGGGAGTTAGTGCTAATCTGAAGTGTGATGGAACAAGGCATGTGATTGTTCATTCAACCTGTCAGTGTTTTTATTGTTTGTGTTCCTACTCCTATAAAGGATTACAAATCAAATCAAATGTATCGGTCACACACACACATGGTTAGCAGATGTTAATGCGAGTGTAGCGAAATGCTTGTGCTTCTCGTTCCGACAATGCAGTAGTAACCAACGAGTAATCTAACCTAACAATTCCACAACTGCTACCTTATACACACAAGTGTAAAGGGATAAAGAATATGTACATAAAGATATATGAATGATGGTATCGAGTACAGTATATACATATGAGACGAGTAATTTAGGGTATGTAAACAAAGTGGCATAGTTTAAAAGTGGCTAGTGATACATGTATTACATAAAGATGCAGTAGATGATATAGAGTACAGTATATATATATACATATGAGATGAGTAATGTAGGGTATGTAAACATTATATTAAGTAGCATTGTTTAAAGTGGCTAGTGATATATTTTACATCAATTTCCATCAATTCCCATTATTAAAGTGGCTGGAGTTGAGTCAGTGTGTTGGCAGCAGCCACTCAATGTTAGTGATGGCTGTTTAACAGTCTGGTGGCCTTGAGATAGAAGCTGTTTTTCAGTCTCTCGGTCCAGGTTTGATGCACCTGTACTGACCTCGCCTTCTGGATGATAGCGGGGTGAACAGGCAGTGGCTCGGGTGGTTGTTGTCCTTGATGATCTTTATGGCCTTCCTGTGACATCGGGTGGTGTAGGTGTCCTGGAGGGCAGGTAGTTTGCCCCCGGTGATGCGTTGTGCAGACCTCACTACCCTCTGGAGAGCCTTACGGTTGTGGGCGGAGCAGTTGCCGTACCAGGCGGTGATACAGCCCGACAGGATGCTCTATTTGGGCGTTAAGCAAATTGGAGTGGGTCTAGGGTGTCAGGTAGGGTGGAGGTGATATGGTCCTTGACTAGTCTCTCAAAGCACTTCATGATGATGGAAATGAGTGCTACGGGGCGGTTGTCGTTTAGCTCAGTTACCTTAGCTTTCTTGGGAACAGGGACAATGGTGGCCCTCTTGAAGCATGTGGGAACAGCAGACTGGGATAAGGATTGATTGAATATGTCCGTAAACACACCAGCCAGCTGGTCTGCGCATGCTCTGAGGATGCGGCTGGGGATGCCGTCTGGGCCGGCAGCCTTGCGAGGGTTAACACGTTTAAATGTTTTACTCACGTCGGCTGCAGTGAAGGAGAGTCCGCAGGTTTTGGTTGCGGGCCGTGTCAGTGGCACTGTATTGTCCTCAAAGCGGGCAAAAAAGTTATTTAGTCTGCCTGGGAGCAAGACATCCTGGTCCATGACTGGGCTGGTTTTCTTTTTGTAATCCGTGATTGATTGTAGACCCTGCCACATACCTCTTGTGTCTGAGCCGTTGAATTGCGACTAGATAAATAACTCAATATGAACAAGGAATACCTTCAGAGAAAATATTAAATATATAGCTGATTTCCTCAGTGATGTGCTGCTGTCAATGAGATCGCTAGTCTAGACTAAAGCAGCAGTACACAGATGTATTGAATAAATGATGCTGTCACCATCAGTATCTCAGAAATTGTAATATGCAGCATACTTACATTGCCCTATGTGTATGTGTGTGTGTGTGTGTATGTGTGTGTGTGTGTGTGTGTTCGCGTGTGTGTTCGCGTGCATGTGTGTCATGCTGTTCATCGGTAGTGAATAACTGATTGCAGTAGATCCCAGTGGTCTGAATGTATGCTCTGTGCTCTCCAAGTGGACCATGGCAAGGTCACAAGTTTGGTCGTCTAAATACCCTGGTTCCATCCCAAATAGCACCCTATTCCCTATATAGTGCACTACTTTTGACCAGGGCTCTTGTCAAAGGTAGTGCACTATATAAGGAATAGAGTGCCATTTGGGATGCACACCCTGCTGCCAGTATTTACTGCCTTCCTCCCTCATGTGATGTATTTTAGTGCCTATAAATGCTTAAGAGGAAACCAAAAGTGTCTTCACACATAGAACTGTCTTTTTATATCCATGTATTTATATCTCTTCTTAATGATTTAATATTTCTCTTAATAACGTAATAGGAGAATTACTCACTTACTGCAGCTGCTCTCTCTCTCGCTCTGTGTGTGTGTGTGTGTGTGTGTCTCTGTATAGGAGTGTGGTGGTCCCAGTGAAGAAGCCTCCACCAGGCAGTCTGGCTGTGAACACGGTTGGACACGCATCCTCCAGCAGCCTGGCAACAGGCTCCACCCCCAACATCTTTGTTGCAGCCTCCAACACCCCCAAGAGCATGATCAACACCACTGGTAGGCCTACGCCCATGGGCCCTGGTCAAATGTAGGGAATAGGGTGCAATTTGGGACTAAGCCTTCTATTACGTCCCACTTCAACCCCAGTTCCCTAGCCCCTAACACCTAGCCACTTGTGTATACTTGGAAGGAGTGGGTAGATATGAGTAAAACTAGTGACAATTCCACCTAACCTACAGTTGCTGAATAACAGGGAGCTACCACTACCATACCAATATGATTGCTTATCTGATCCTTTCTTGTCTATGAGGTGCCTAGGGGCTAGTGAGTAAAGGGTAGGGGCTAGGAGTAAGGGCTTGGTGTAGGGGGTAGGGTATAGGTGTAGGGGTAAAGGGACCGCGGTTGATTTAAGATTCAGCCTGACATACAAGCCCTCTGAATGATGGTAAACAGGGACTCAGACCCACGAGGTTACTAATAACACTACTAATGTGTTCGGCCGGTAATGTGGTTTATTTCCAGGGAACTGTTGCTAGTTGGAGTTCGTTAGTATTTAATTTGAGTAATTACTGCAGATTTTAATAACCCAGTGGGTCTGGAATGTGTCCTTTGAAGCCAGTCCAGGAATAGAAGCAGAATTTGCATCCAAAATGGCTCCCTATGTAGTGCACTACTTTTGACCAAGGCCCATAGGGATCAAAAGTGGTGCACTATCTAAAGAATAGGGTGCCATTTGGGACGCATCCAATTTGTTTGCCGGCTGGATAACTGAGGTTTAATAATGGCGTGTAGAAACTCATACTGAGCACCAGAGGGCACTCACTCTCTACTGCTCTACATGACCATGCTTCCTATACAGTACTATGACCCACTGCTGTGTAGTGGTTCAGACCAAAATACTATAGTTTAGTAGTAGTTGTAGTGCATTGTGCGTCCCAAATGGCACCCTATTCCATACATAGTGCACTACTATAGGGAATACAGGAGTAGGCCTGGACAAAAGTAGTGCACTAAACAAGGAATAGCGTTCCATTTGACTGTCCTCTCCCCTAAGGCCCTGCTCTCTGCTGTTGAGCCAAGGGTCCCATGATGCAGCAGGCTTCTGAAAGAAGCCACTTAATACAGAGATCATTAGAGCTGCAACACCTATTAAATGTTCCTATCCCCTCAGCAGGAATGTGAGAAATGTGACAGAGTCAAAGTGTGCTTTCAGCTAAACCCAGGGTCTGTCCTTCTCCCCCTTCGCTCTCTTTCGCTCCGTCTTTTTCCATCTATCATCCTTCTCTCCCACCCCCTCTTTCTCCCCCCTCCCTCTCTTTCTCCCCCTCCCTCCTTCTCTGTCATCCCCTCCTCCCCTCCCTCCCTCTCTATCTCTCTCCCCCTCCCTCCTTCTCTCTCACCCCCTCTCCCCCTCCCTCTCTATCTCTCTCAACCTCCCTCCTTCTCTCTCAAGCCCCTATTTCTCCCACTCTCTTTTTCTCTCTCCCTCATTCCCTCAGACTCCACGATTTCTGTTCTGGAGATGTTCTTTGGCAACTTGACCCATGAACTCAAGGACATGCATGTGATACCTGGAACGATGATGGATGGAAAACATCTTAATCGTATCATATTAAACATGTAACCCAATATTGGACTGAGTGATAATAACTAATTAAATGATTAACAATAAATTCTACAGATACACCGCTTAAGAACAACCAATTATAGTGAATTGGACATTAGACATTCAAATACTTACAATGGTCCGAGGCGGATGTCATTCCTATAGGTCGTCCCTGTAACTGAAACAGACCTTGGGTAGATAATATACAGCATAGTCGTATACTGTATATTTCTATACTTGGGTATATAATGGAGTTGAATACTGTATAGTTGTATACTAGGGAATACAGAGTTGAGTTGTATAGTGTATAGTTGTTTACCTGGGTATATAATGGAGTTGTATAGTTGTATTCTTGGGTACATAATGGAGTATACTGTATATTTCTATAGTTTGGTATATAATTGAGTTGTATACTGTGGTATAGTTGTATAGTTGTATACTTGGGTGTATAATGGAGTTAGTTGTATACTGTATACACTACCGGTCAAACGTTTTAGAACACCTAATCATTCTTTATTTGTACTATTTCCAACATTGTAGAATAATAGTGAAGACATCAAAACTATGAAATAACACATATGGAATCATGTAGAAACCAAAAAAGTGATTTTAGATTCTTCAAAGTAGCCACCTTTTGCCTTGATGACAGCTTTGCACACTCTTGGTATTCTCTCAACCAGCTTCATGAGGTAGTCACCTGGAATGCCTTTCAATTAACAAGGTGTGCCTTGTTTTAATTTGTGGAATGTATTTCCTTCTTAATGTGTTTGAACACTTGTTTGGTTACTACATGATTCCATATGTGTTATTTCATAGTTTGATGTTTTCACTATTATTCTACAATGTTGGAAATAGTAAAAATAAAGAAAAACCCTTGAAAGAGTAGGTGTTCTAAAACTTTTGTCCGGTATTGTATTTCTATACTCAGGTATATAATGGAGTTAGTGTAGTTGTATACTTGGTTACATAATAGAGTTGTATACTTCTGCTCCCATACTTCTCCCAGTGTGACGTTGGTTGGTGTGTTTGTTCCCTGCAGGAGCTACAGACTCGGCCTCCTCTTCCTCCACCTCCTCCTCATCCTTCGTCAACGGGGCCACCAGTAAGAACCTGCCCGCTGTCCAGCCGGTGGCACCCATGCCTGAAGACACAGTGGAAAACATGAGGTAGGGTCAGCGTGTGACAGTACTGTGTGTGTGTAGTAGGCGGATTATGCATTTCAGTGCTACAGACATATTCACCATATATCACCTGGAGCCACTGAACAGTGCATGTCTTTCTCTATCAGCATGTAACCACTGCCTGTGGTGTTGTGTGAATGGTAATTCAGAGAAAATGTTGTGTGTGTGTGTAGCGTTAAGGTGTGTGTGGATGCTGTTGTGACCTTGACTCCTCATCCCCACCTTCTGTAAGTGTTTGTGACAGACATCTCTAGTGCTTCAGAGAGCCTGAGTACCTCTCTCTCTCTGTCTCCCAGTCCCACTGCCTCAACACATACTCACAAACAAACACACATTCACACACACACATTCTCACTCTCTCTCCCTCCTGTCCCCCTCTAAAGGAATTGCAAATCAGTTGCCATGGCAGTAACCAACATCACTTACCGTAACTGTGGAGTCAATGATGGAAGTGGCAAGTTGCAGAGCTGTATGTGTGTGTGTGTGTGTGTCTCTCATGGTTGCAGAGATGTGTGTGATCATAGCGAACTCTCATTTCAGTCCAGTCAGACGGACATGTAGCTTGTTGAATAGACAATAGACATATGGCCTCTGGTCAGAAGTAGTGCACTATAAAAGGAATAGGGTGCCATTTGGGACTCAGTCCTAGTGACTGCTGCAATCTCTGTGTATTTCAGTGCGTTGCTCTGTGAGGTGGACCAGGATCTGAGAGTCTTTAGTTGGTCCCTGCCGGGGGGCCAAACAGAGACAGAGACAGAGATGGCCCCCAGAGGTGCAGGCCAGTGTCATAGGCAAGCACTGTTTAACATCACTCACACAGGTGTCACTGTCTCACTGATGCACTCATCCCTTCACCTTCGTATTCTTCCCAGGAGGCCAAGGGGCAGAACACACTCTGCTGCTATTCCCTCCTAGGCCAATCCTCTCTCTCTCTCGCTCTTTTTTCTCTCTTGCTCTCTCTCTCTCGCTTTTTGTCTGTCTCTGTATGTTTCTATGCTGGTGGACGGGCTACAGGCTCACGGCAGTATGTCTCTGCTTTTAGATGCTTCCTGTAGGTTGCATGCCCCCTCCTTCCCAGTCTGTAGATAGATACTACTAGACACTAAGCTGTAGAGGTCTTCTCGGGTCCAAAATGTTGGACCTGACCCGAACGGACCCGAGAACAATCAGACCCGGACATGAACAGACCCAATCATTTTTTAAAGCAGGACCCGGACCCGGAACCCGAACCTGAATTGACCCGACAACCCGACCTATACCCAACCTGTACCCTAATGGGTCCATGTCTAGACCAGACCTGATTTGGACCTGAGTGACAAAAAAAACATGTTTATCAACCAAGTTGCTCTTATAGGTCTTCATATGTTGGCTAGGCCTTCTATAAGTCAATAAATTCACCTTATTAGAGTAAAATAAATATGCTATGGCCATGGTCGGGTCCATTTGTGTCCACTAGGGTTTATCAGCTGTAATTGCATAGACCCGACACCTGATGACAATAAAACTGGACCCAACCCAGAGGGAAAAGTTGACATTTTGGAGCCGCTCAGGTCCCGGGTCGGGTCTTGTTTATTCGGGTTTGGTTGGACTCGTGAAGAACTTTACTAGGCTGTGTGACACTATCTGGGCTCTAAACGGTGACACCGACACCAGTGCAACTAAAAGAAAATCCACCAAAAAATGCAGTACCTAACAATATTTAGCTGCAACACTCATCTCAACACTGCTCAAACAAGACAGGCTGCCACCTGCCGCTGCTTTCTTCCAGTTCTAGGGCCACACACACAGTTCCTCTATTCTATTTATTTTCTCAGTATGCTGTCAATTCATGCTTCCTGAACAAGAACGATGCTACGTTCCATGTAGCTTCTTAATATAAATCCACATTTTTCCTATTTTACTATTAGTTTGTGGATATTGTTCTTTGCAGGACTTGAGTTAGTTAGTCTAAGGAAGCTGGCATGTGCCTAAAATAATGCTAATCGTTAATGCTACTCGCTAACTAGCTAGCTAAATGCTATTTAGCTAAATTCACTAGCCAGGGCAAAGCAAATGTTAGCTCTAATACAGGTTGCTAGCAGTGGTGTAGATCAGCATGTTGTTTGTCTAAATGCAACATCTATTCAAATGTGATTAGAGTCCCCTGAGAAACACTGGCCAACATTTTGGTTCCTAGCCTATCATAACTCCTACGTGGCTTTTTCATTTGTTGTCATTCCAAACAACACCAACCATAGAATTAGAATAATCATTGTATTTCTATGATTCCAACAGTGCTGTGTTCCAACAGTTCACCCAAGTGTTGTGATATCTTTTCTTAATTAAGAGCACTAGTGCTACCAATGAAATAGTTTACTTTAGAGCCCTTGACTTAGTGTTCTGCTAGGCGGCGCTCCTAGTGGCCGGGGACTTTAACCTCTCTGGGATATGTGGGACGCTAGCATCCCACCTGGCCAAAAGCCAGTGAAAATGCAGAGCGCCAAATTCAAATAAATTACTATAAAAATCAAAACTTTCATGAAATCACACATGTAAGATACCAAATAAAAAATAAAAAGGCTTTTCGGCGAAAGCAAACGATGCTATTATCTGAGGGTAGCACCTCCGTAAACAAAGAGAGAAAACATATTTCAACCCTGCAGGCGCGACACAAAAGGCAGACATAAAAATATAAATCATGCCTTACCTTTGACGAGCTTCTTTTGTTGGCACTCCAATATGTCCCATAAACATCACAAATGGTCCTTTTGTTCGATGAATTCTGTCGATATACAGTGCCTTGCGAAAGTATTCGGCCCCCTTGAACTTTGCGACCTTTTGCCACATTTCAGGCTTCAAACATAAAGATATAAAACTGTATCAACAACAAGTGGGACACAATTATGAAGTGGAACGACATTTATTGGATATTTCAAACTTTTTTAACAAATCAAAACTGAAAAATTGGGCGTGCAAAATTATTCAGCCCCCTTAAGTTAATACTTTGTAGCGCCACCTTTTGCTGCGATTACAGCTGTAAGTCGCTTGGGGTATGTCTCTATCAGTTTTGCACATCGAGAGACTGAAATTTTTTCCCATTCCTCCTTGCAAAACAGCTCGAGCTCAGTGAGGTTGGATGGAGAGCATTTGTGAACAGCAGTTTTCAGTTCTTTCAACAGATTCTCGATTGGATTCAGGTCTGGACTTTGACTTGGCCATTCTAACACCTGGATATGTTTATTTTTGAACCATTCCATTGTAGATTTTGCTTTATGTTTTGGATCATTGTCTTGTTGGAAGACAAATCTCTGTCCCAGTCTCAGGTCTTTTGCAGACTCCATCAGGTTTTCTTCCAGAATGGTCCTGTATTTGGCTCCATCCATCTTCCCATCCATTTTAACCATCTTCCCTGTCCCTGCTGAAGAAAAGCAGGCCCAAACCATGATGCTGCCACCACCATGTTTGACAGTGGGGATGGTGTGTTCAGAGGGATGAGCTGTGTTGCTTTCACGCCAAACATAACGTTTTGCATTGTTGCCAAAAAGTTCAATTTTGGTTTCATCTGACCAGAGCACCTTTTCCACATGTTTGGTGTGTCTCCCAGGTGGCTTGTGGCAAACTTTAAACAACACTTTTTATGGATATCTTTAAGAAATGGCTTTCTTCTTGCCACTCTTCCATAAAGGCCAGATTTGTGCAATATACGACTGATTGTTGTCCTACGGACAGAGTCTCCCACCTCAGCTGTAGATCTCTGCAGTTCATCCAGCGTGATCATGGGCCTCTTGGCTGCATCTCTGATCATCATCTCCTTGTATGAGCTGAAAGTTTAGAGGGACGGCCAGGTCTTGGTAGATTTGCAGTGGTCTGATACTCCTTCCATTTCAATATTATCGCTTGCACAGTGCTCCTTGGGATGTTTAAAGCTTGGGAAATATTTTTGCATCCAAATCCGGCTTTAAACTTCTTCACAACTGTATCTCGGACTTGCCTGGTGTGTTCCTTGTTCTTCATGATGCTCTCTGCGCTTTTAACGGACCTCTGAGACTATCACAGTGCAGGTGCATTTATACGGAGACTTGATTACACACAGGTGGATTGTATTTATCATCATTAGTCATTTAGGTCAACATTGGATCATTCAGAGATCCTCACTGAACTTCTGGAGAGAGTTTGCTGCACTGAAAGTAAAGGGGCTGAATAATTTTGCACGCCCAATTTTTCAGTTTTTGATTTGTTAAAAAAGTTTGAAATATCCAATAAATGTCGTTCCACTTCATGATTGTGTCCCACTTGTTGTTGATTCTTCACAAAAAAATACAGTTTTATATCTTTATGTTTGAAGCCTGGAATGTGGCAAAAGGTCGCAAAGTTCAAGGGGGCCGAATACTTTCGCAAGGCACTGTATATCCAAAATGTCCATTTATTTGGCGATTTTGATCCAGAAAAACACCGGTTCCAACTTGCTCAACGTGACTACAAAATATCTCAAAAGTTACCTGTAAACTTTGACAAAACATTTCAAACTACTTTTGTAATACAACTTTAGGTATTTTTTAAAGTAAATAATTGATCAAATTGAAGACGGGATGATCTGTGTTCAATACAGGAAGAAAACAAACTGACGCTACCTTTCTGGTCACGCGCCTCTATCTAACAGTACACTTGATGTGACCCTCGTTTTGAACAGGGCTACTTCTTCATTACACAAAGGAAAAACCTCAACCAATTTGTAAAGACTGGTGACATCCAGTGGAAGCGGTAGGACCTGCAAGAAGGTCCCTTGGAAATCTGGATTCCCAACGAAAACATTGAAAAGAGAGTGACCTCAAAAAAAAAAAATCTGAATGGTTTTTCCTCTGGGTTTCGCCTGCTACATAAGTAGCAGACATGTTTCAAACTGTTTTAGAAACGTCAGAGTGTTTTCTATCCAAATCGACTAATATTATGCATATCTTAACTTCTGGGGATGAGTAGCAGGCAGTTGAATTTGGGCATGCATTTCATCCGGACGTGAAAATACTGCCCCCTGTCACCAAGAAGTTAATGCAGGGAAACTTAAATAAATTTTGCCTAATTTCTATCAGCATATTAAATGTGCAACCAGAGGGAAAAATTATAGATGACCTTTACTCCACACACAGAGACGCATACAAAGCTCTCCCTTTCCCTCCATTTGGCAAATCTGACCTGCTTACAAGCAATAATTAAAGCAGGAAGCACCAGTGACTCGTTCTATAATAAAGTGGTCAGATGAAGCAGATGCTAAGCTACAGGACTGTTTTGCTAGCACAGACTGGAATATGTTCCGGGATTTTTCCGATGGCATTGAGGAGTACACCACATCAGTCACTGGGTTTATCATTAAGTGCATCAAGGATGTTGCCCCCACAGTGACTGTACGTACCTACCCCAACCAGAAACCATGGATTACAGGCAACATTCACACTGAGCTAAAGGGTAGAGCTGCTACTTTCAAGGAGCAGGACTCTAACCCGGAAGCTTATAAGAAATCCTGCTATGCCATCCGACGAACCATCAAACAGGAAAAGCGTCAATACAGGACTAAGATCGAATCGTACTACTACTCCAACGCTCGTTGGATGTGGCAGGGCTTGCAAACTATTACAGACTATAAAGGGAAGCACAGCCGAGAGCTGCCCACTGACACGAGCCTAAGGTACCAGACGAGCGAAATAACTTCTACGCTCGCTTCGAGGCAAGTAACAATGAAACATGCATGAGAGCATCAGCTGTTCCAGACGACTGTGTGATCACGCTCTCCACAGCCGATTTGAGTAAGACCCTTTAAACAGGTCAACATTCACAAATCCGGTCCCTGCTCATCTGTGTGAACGGGCCTTACGCATGCTGCAGGGAGGCATGAGGACTGCAGATGTGGCTAGGGCAATAAATTGCAATATCTGTACTGTGAGACATCTAAGAGCTACAGGGAGCTACAGGGAGCTAGGACGGACAGCTGATTGACCTCACAGTAGCAGACCACATGTAACAACACCTGCACAGGATCGGTACATCCGAACATCACACCTGCGGGACAGGTACAGGATGGCAACAACAACTGCCCGAGTTACACCAGGAATGCACAATCCCTCCATCAGTGCTCAGACTGTCCGCAATAGGCTGAGAGACTGAGGGCTTGTAGGCCTGTTGTACGGCAGGTCCTCACCAGACATCACCGTCAACAACGTTGCCTATGGGCACAAACCCATCGTCGCTGGACCAGACAGGACTGGCAAAAAGTGCTCTTCACGGAGGAGTCGTGGTTTTGTCTCACCAGGGGTGATAGCCGGATTCGCGTTTATCGTCGAAGGAGTGAGCGTTACGATTTGAGCGGGATCGATTTGGAGGTGGAGGGTCCGTCATGGTCTGGGGCGGTGTGTCACAGCATCATATACTGAGCTTGTTGTTATTGCAGGCAATCTCAAAGTTGTGTGTTACAGGGAAGACATCCTCCTTCCTCCTGTGGTACCCTTCCTACAGGCTCATCCTGACAATACCCTCCAGCATGACAATGCCACCAGCCATACTGCTCGTTCTGTGTGTGATTTCCTGCAAGACAGGAATGTCAGTGTTCTGCCATGACCAGCGAAGAGCCCGGATCTCAATCCCATTGAGCACGTCTGGGACCTGTTGGATCGGAGGGTGAGGGCTAGGGCCATTCCCCCCAGAAAAGTCTGGGAACTTGCAGGTGCCTTGGTGGAAGAGTGGGGTAACATCTCACAGCAAGGACTGGCATATCTGGTTCAGTCCATGAGGAGGAGATGCACTGCAGTACATAATGCAACTGGTGGCCACACCAGATACTGACTGTTACTTTTGATTTTGACCCCTCCTTTGTTCAGGGACACATTGTTCTGTTTCTGTTAGTCACATGTCTGTGGAACTTGTCCAGTTTATGTCTCAGTTGTTGAGTCTTGTTATGTTCATACAAGTATTTCCACATGTTAAGTGATAAACGCAGTTGACAGTGAGAGGATGTTTCTTTTTCTGCTGAGTTTAGCTCCTTATTTACTGTTGCTCTTTAATTATTTGTTATTCTTATCTCTTACTTTTTGGGGGGGTATTCTCTTCAAACTGCATTGTTGGTTAAGGGCTTGTAAGTTAGCATTTCACTGTAAGGTCTATTACACCTGATGTATTCGGCGCATGTGACAAATAGCATTTGATTTGATTTGAAAGGATGTTCTAACTCTCATGTACTAACCCAGGTGGAGGGCTCTACTCTGCTCAGCTCACAGCTCAACCCTAGCCAACCTTATTCTCATCTGTTTGCTGTTGTCTTTCTCCTCTCTGTCTCTTCCACTCTGTCATCCTCTCTCTCTCCCTCTCTCTCTCCCTGCTGTTGTCACACAGTATCACTACTAAGTTGGAGCGTGCGCTGGAGAAGGTGGCCCCCCTGCTCAGGGAGATCTTTGTGGACTTTGCACCGTTCCTCTCTAGGACCCTGTTGGGAAGCCATGGTCAGGAGCTGCTCATAGAAGGTATAGGTGTTGTATAGTGTCTCTGTGTGTCCCTCTGTCTATCCCTTAGTATGTCTGTCTTCTTCTGTCCCTCTGTCTGTCCACTGGCTGCTGTGTCACTGCTGGATGTCTAGTAATGTAGCCCGAGAGGGCTACCACGCACACACACACACATGCACTCACACAGGCACTCACACACACACAGGCACACACACACACAGGCACACACACACACAGGCACACAGGCACACACACACACACAGGCGCACACACACGCACACACACACACACACACACACACACACACACACACACACACACACACACACACACACACACACACACACACACACACAATAAACAATTAATGGAGAGTTGAAAGGTGTGAATGTTGTCTGATCCCTTCACTCTGCCTCTGTCAGAACGCTGGCCAAGCTGACAGATACACACACACACCTGGCATGCTGAGCACAGACTGTGTACAAACCAGGCAAACACAACACACTTCATCAACACAATAGAGCCAGTATTCATAAAGCATACCATAGTAGAAATGCTGGGATCAGGTCTGGGATCAGTTTTACCTTAGAGTTCATTCTGAATAATATTACATGGACAGTAGAGACCTGATCCTAGATCAGCACTCTTACTTTGAGATGCTTTGCCCAGACTTTTACCAAGGAAAAGTGGCTGTTTTTCCTGAATCAGGGCCCTGGTGGAAAGTCTCTCCATTTAGTAGTAATTACCATCCATACATCACTCAAATTATCCGGGGTCACGCCCCAAGTGCCCCCTCACCCACCCCCCTCTCCTCTCCTTCTCTCCTCATCACCCCTCCTCTCCCCCTCTCTAGACATGTTGTCAGTGTGGTAATCATGCCCAGACATCCTGGCCTGGCCCCTGGCCCATGATACACTTGGAGTTGAGAGGGAGGCCCCTGGGCGAACAGAGCTGTCGTTGTGATGGCCTTCCCTCTCTCCTCTCCTTCCCCCTTCCCTCTCTCCTCCCCTCTCCTTCCCCCTTCCCTCTCTCCTCTCCTCTCTTTCCCCCTTCCCTCTCTCCTCTCCTCTCCTTCCCTCTCTCCTTTGCTCTCCTTCCCCCTCCCTACCTCTCCTCTCTCTGCCTTTCCACTCCTTCCCCCCCTACCAGTACACTGCTCCACAATGCCACATTCACCCCAGTGATTTAACTCTGCCCTGCTCACAGGAAAGGCATGGTCAGAGGGGTAGAGCCTGTTTAAATAGAACACATATAGTTTGTGTACCACTGTACGGCCAGGGTCCATGGTCATTAGGCCAGCATACCAGAGTATGGCCGGGGCGCTAGGGGCCAGGGTCACCCTACCACCTGACCCCCTGTGTCAGAGAGAGCGGAGTGATGGGAGAACTGGTCATTGCAGTCACAAGAGGTCAGCTGTGGTTGAATGTAGCTGTGTGTGTGTGTGTGTGTGTGTGTGTGTGTGTGTGTGTGTGTGTGTGTGTGTGTGTGTGTGTGTGTGTGTGTGTGTGTGTGTGTGTGTGTGTGTGTGTGTGTGTGTGTGTGTGTGTGTGTGTGTGTGTGTGTGTAATAGGTCATCTGTAGCTGTCTGTGAACTAGAGAGGGTCAGGTAACATCCCCTGTTTACAACAGTCTTAGAGGCTCAGACTGTTTCAGTGCTGTGCAAGATTCACATTATACAACAGTACACTTTGTCTCCATCCCAAATAGCACCCTATTTCCTATGTAGTGCACTCCATAGGGCTCTTGTCAACATGAATTCAATATAGAGGGAATAGGGTGCCATTTGTTACACACACTTTGTCTCTATCTCAGTGGTTTGTAGGCAGCTATATTGTTTTATTATTGTAACATGTAAGGTCATTTCCCCTTTCCAATCCTGGCAAGCTCTTTCTTTGCATCAACGGTAAAACGGAAGAGATGTTTGACATGCATGAGATGGTCTCTGTCTGTGTGTTTATAAACATGTTGACATCTCATCTCTGGTTGTTGACTCATGCTGTCAATCACACTGACTGACATCTTCATGCAACCATGCCAACGGGTCCTGGCCCCACCAACCTATAATGAGTCGTCCAGAGTGTCTTCTTCTCTGGTAATGAGTACAATGTTAGCCCCTCCAACCTGTCAATGGAGAGGTTTCGCAGTGACTTATATGAAGGCGCTAGGAACTGTTGAGCCAAGCCAAACTGTCCTGTGTGTTGTATGACAACTCTGCTTCTAACCCTGTCTCGTCCTGTCCTGTCCTGTCTGCTCCACCAGGTTTGGTGTGTATGAAGTCCAGCACCTCCGTAGTAGAACTAGTCATGCTGCTCTGCTCTCAGGTGAGATTCTCTCTTTCTTCTCACACATCCCTCCTTTTCTCTCCCTCTCTGCTTCTTCCTTCCTCCCACATCCCTCTCTTCCCTCCACTGCCTCCGTTCTCTCGTCTCTATCTCTTCCTCCCTCCTTTCTCCTCTCCCTCTGGCCTCCTCTCCTTCCTGTGATGGACTCTGAAGACGAGGATGCTTCCAGCTCTAGTTCTCTGGGTCGTTCCACGAAAGGAGTCCCTTTTGCATCCCTTTGATATTTTAAATAGAGTTTTTGCACCAATATTCCGTTTAGGAATGAAAAACCCTTTAATATAGACCACATTGAAAACTCAATAAATCAGATTTTTTATATAAAGAAAGACTTGTTAAAGTGCCAAAATTCAAAAGATTTTAACCCACTGAACCCCAATATTTCTCAACGTTTTCACATCATTCAAAAGCCCTAGTTATTTTGTTGCTTTGATAAATGAATTAAAGGTAAAAAAAAGTGGAGATCTATGTCGGTTGAGCACAACACATCAACCCTGCTAACCATAGATGACAGGCTACAAATATTTTAACAATTAAAAGAACATTGTGAAGCTTGCATTCAATTTCCCCTTCGTGGTGAACACAACAATTCTCCCTGTCACAAGGCTATTTATGGCTGATTTAAGATGAAATCGTCAGCCCTGTTACTTTATTTGGGACTAAATACAGTTGAAGTCGGAAGTTTACATATACTTAGGTTGGAGTCATTAAAACTTGTTTTTCAACCACTCCACAAATTTCTTGAACAAACTATAGTTTTGGCAAGTCGGTTAGGACATCTACTTTGTGCATGACACAAGTAGTTTTTCCAACAATTGATTACAGACAGATTATTTTACTTATAATTCACTGTATTACAATTCCAGTGGGTCAGAAGTTTGCATACACTAAGTTGACTGTGCCTTTAAACAGCTTGGAAAATTCCAGAAAAGGATGTCATGGCTTTAGAAGCTTCTGATAGGCTAATTGACATAATTTGAGTCAATTGGAGGTGTATATGTGGATATATTTCAAGGCCTACCTTCAAACTTGCTTGACATCATGGGAAAATCAAAAGAAATCAGCCAAGACCTCAGAAAAATAACTGTACACCTCCACAAGTCTGATTCATCATTGGGAACAATTTCCAAATGCCTGAAGGTACCACGTTCATTTGTACAAACAATAGTACGCAAGTATAAACACCATGGGACCAAGCAGCCATCATACCGCTCAGGAAGGAGACACGTTCTGTCTCCTTGAGATGAACGCACTTTGGTGCGAAAAGTGCCAATCAATCCCATGACAACAGCAAAGGAAATTGTGAAGATGCTGGAGGAAACAGGTACAAAAGTATCTATATCCACAGTAAAACTAGTCGTATATCGACATAACCTGAAAGGCCGCTCAGCAAGGAAGAAGCCACTGCTCCAAAACCGCCATTAAAAAGCCAGACTACAGTTTGCAACTGCACATGGGGACAAAGATCGTTCTTTTTGCAGAAATGTCCTCTGGTCTGATGAAACAAAAATAGATCTGTTTGGCCATAATGACCATCGTTATGTTTGGAGGAAAAAGGGGGAGGCTTGCAACCCGAAGAACACCCTCCCAACCATGAAGCACGGTGGTGGCAGCATCATGTTGTGGTGATGCTTTGCTGCAGGAGGTACTGGTGCACTTCACAAACTAGATGGCATCATGAGGATGGAAAATGAGGATGGAAAACATCTCAAGACATCAGTCAGGAAGTTAAAGCTTGGTCGCAAATGGGTCTTCCAAATGGACAATGACCTCAAGCATACTTCCAAAGTTGTGGCAAAATGGCTTAAGGACAACAAAGTCAAGGTATTGGAGTGGCCATCACAAAGCCCTGACCTCAATTCCATATAAAATTTATGGGCATAACTGAAAAAGCATGTATGATCAAGGAGTCCTACAAACCTGACTCAGTTACACCAGCTCTGTCAGGAGGAATGAGCCCAAATTCATCCAATTTATTGTGGGAAGCTTGTGGAAGGCTACCCGAAACGTTTGACCCAAGTTAAACAATTTAAATGCAATGCTACCAAATACTAATTGAGTGTATGTAAACTTTTGACCCACTGGGAATGTAATGAAAGAAATAAAAGCTGAAATAAATCATTCTCTCTATTATTATTCTGAGATTTCACATTCTTAAAATAAAGTGGTGATCCTAACTGACCTAAAACAGAGAATTTTTACTAGGATTAAATGTCAGGAATTGAGAAAAATGAGTTTAAATGTATTTGGCTAAGGTGTATGTAAACTTCTGACTTCAACTGTAGGTAGTTACTATAGTATTTTTTTTTAATGGAATCTCTTGAGATGGGAAATGTTTTTAATTCAATAGAACATGTGTTCTTCATGATAATGTTAGAATTAGGTGAAATAAAAAATTATAAAAAATTCAGAAAGTTACAGTACCCAAAGGGACTAATTTCATGGAACACCCCTCTGTGATCAGTCCTCACCCCCACCCTGTCCCCTTACACCTCCCCGTCCCCTTATCTCCTCCCTGTCTCCTTACCACCTCCCTGTCTCCTTACCTCCTCCCTGTCTCCTTACCTCCTCTCTGTCTCCTTACCACCTCCCCGTCCCCTTACCTCCTCCCTGTCTCCTTACCTCCTCCCTGTCTCCTTACCTCCTCCCTGTCTCCTTACCTCCTCCCTGTCTCCTTACCTCCTCCCTGTCCCCTTACCTCCTCCCTGTCTCCTTACCTCCTCCCTGTCCCCTTACCTCCTCCCTGTCCCCTTATCTCCTCCCTGTCCTCATTTCTCCTCCCTGTCCCCTTACCTCCTCCCTGTCCCCTTACCTCCTCCCTGTCCTCATTTCTCCTCCCTGTCCTCATTTCTCCTCCCTGTCCCCTTACCTCCTCCCTGTCCTCTTATCTCCTCCCTGTCCCCTTACCTCTTGCCTGTCCTTATATCTCCTCCCAGTCTCCTTACCTCCTCCCTGTCCCCTGATCTCCTCCCTGTCCCCTGATCTCCTCCCTGTCCTCATAGTGGATCAGCTCCACCTCATGTGGGACTGATCACCTCCTCTAGTTAAGCCCAATGATGTATAGTGTCTTCAGAAAGTATTCATATCCCTTGACTTATTCCACATTTTGTTTTGTTATAACCTGAATTCAAAATGCATTAAATCGATTATTTTTCTCACCCATCTACAGACAATACCCCATAATGACAAAGTGAGAAAAAAAATGAAATTGTATATTTTAATTTACACAAGTATTCATAACCCCTGAATCAATAATTTTTAGAAGCACTTTTGCAGCATTTACAGCTGTGAGTATTTTGGGGGTAAGTCTAAGACCTTTGCACACCTGGATGGTACAATATTTGGCCATTATTATTTTTTTAATTCTTCAATCTCTATCAAGTAGATTTTTGATCATTGCTAGACAGACATTTTCAAGTCTTGCCATAGATTTTCAAGTCGATTTAAGTCAAAATTGTAAATAGGCCACTCAATGTCATCTTGGTAATCAGCTCCAGTGTAGATTTTGCCTTGTGTTTTAGGTTATTGTCCTGCTGAAAGGTGAATTCGTCTCCCAGTGTCTGTTGGAAAGCAAACTGAACCAGATTTTCGTCTAGGATTTTGCCTATGCTTATAGCTGTATTCTGTTTGTTTTTATTTAAAAAGACTCCATAGTCCTTGCCAATGTCAAGTATACCCATAACATGATGCAAACACCACCATGCTTGAAAATAGCAAGAGTGGTACTCAGTATTGTGTTGTGTTGGATTTGCCACAAACATAACGCTTTGTATTCAGAACAAATTGTTTATTTCTTTGCAAAAGGTTTTGGAATATTGTTATTCTGTACAGGCTTCCTTCAATTCACTCTATAATTTAGGTTAGTATTGTGGAGTAACTACAATGTTGTTGATTCATCCTCAGTTTTCTCAAATTACAACCATTCAACTCTGTAACGTTTTATAAATCACCATTGGCCTCATGGTGAAATCCCTGACCAGTTTCCTTCCTCTCCTGCAACTGAGTTATGAATAACGCCTGTATCTTTGTAGTGACTGGGTGTAATTGATACACCATCAGAAGCCTAATTAATAACTTCACCATGCTCAAAAAGATATTCAGGGTCAGCTTTTTTAAATGTGTATTATTATATATTTTTACATCTACCAATCGGTGCTCTTTGTGAGGTTTGAAAAACCTCCCTGGTCTTTGTGGTAGAATCTGTGTTTGAAATACAAGACTCGACTGAGGGACCTTTACAGATAAGTGTATGTGTGGAGAACAGAGATTATGTTAATCACTATTATTGAACACGGAATGAGTCCATGTAACTTAATATGCGATTTGTTCAGCACATTTTTACCCCTGAACTTATTTTGGCTTGCCACAATAAAGGTGTTGAATACTTTTTGACTCAAGACATTTCTGCTTTGCAGTGTTTATTCATTTCTAAAATGTTCTACAAATAAATCTCCACTTTGACATTTTGGGGTATTGTGTGTAGATCAGTGACACAAAATCTAAATGTAATGAATTTTAACTTCATGCTGTACACAACAAAATTTAGAAAAAGTAAAGGTGTGTGAATACTTCTGAAGGCAAAGTATTGGCCATTGAGAGGCTTTGAAGATACCAGTCGGCCATATTAGGAGCAGTGAATGGAATTCTACAGTATTTCAAATAAATGTTTTAGGGACACAATTGCATGTATTTAAGTAGTTGTTCTTGCAGTGTAGACAGTAACATTTGTAATCTAAAAAAATATATACTTTAAGGATTTATTTTAAATATATTTTTCATGTTTATGTTTAGCTCACATAATATAACAAAACAAGTATGCATTAAGGTGTCTGAAATAGAATAAATGTGGCAAAACAAATGTAGACATTAATAAATGCATTTCTATAGCTTCCTAAATATTTTTACGACGTTGGGGGAGTGTCAAGACATCATCCTCTATCAGTCATCTAGTGTATATATAAACCATTGGTTAAGTCTTTTACATCTCAACGGGTCACAGTCTCAATGTAGCAGTAAGAACAGAATAGGAGATAGTTAACATACCTTCTGTCTGCAGGGCCAGTCAGTGAGTCCATAAGGAAGACAATTGGTGGTGCCTCTCCCGCTAAGTATCCAGTCTGCAGGGATGGAGGCTGCAGTAGGAGGTGCGGTGCCCAGAGCCCAGAGCTTGTGTGTAACAAACCATTTAAAATTTCGAAATTCAGGAACCCTGAACCAATAGGATCATCTTCATAGGTGAAGCACTCCCAGACGCCACAGATTATCAGCTTTTCTTATCTGAGCTCCTGAGCGGCGCCCATTACCCTGGCTGCAGGTCAGCCCATAGCTAAATATTCTGGGTTCTGTTGCAGGTCAGACCATAACCAGGGGTTCTGCAGGTCAGCCCATAACCAGAGGTTCTGCAGGTCAGCCCATAGACAGAGGTTCTGCAGGTCAGCCCATAGACAGAAGTTCTGCAGGTCAGCCCATAGACAGAGGTTCTGCAGGTCAGCCCATAGACAGAGGTTCTGCAGGTCAGCCCATAGACAGAGGTTCTGCAGGTCAGCCCATATCCAGAGGTTCTGCAGGTCAGCCCGTCAGATCCCTTACATACCCATGCATCTGTTATTAGAAGGCTGAGATTAAGGAACATTCCTCTCTCTCTATTCACACAACTGCCCGAGCCTTGCAGTAGTGAATCCCGCTGTTACTGCTGTTCTTTTGAAGTTTCTGAGGGAATGTTCCCTGAGTCTTGCTCTCTATTCTGTCTGTCTGTCTTTCTGGAGGCTAACCTATCACTGTGGCTCTGGGATGTCTACCTTCTCTTCCTACCTCCTGTATTTACTGAGGGCTGGGAGTGTCAGCGAGCCGTATACCCCCCTCACAGAGTAACCCCCCCCCCCATTCCCCCCACCCATGACACAGATAGTATTACTGCGGCTCCAATAGTTCCTGTCATTAGGGACTCCTGGGATGAAACCCAGCCTGAGATATCGACCCGTCAACAAAGCTGAAAGTGGATATGCTTGGCCTGAGTTGGAACCACAGCTAGCTTTATCCAGCAGCACTGGCAGGGATGAGCACAGTGGAACTTGTTAATCCTGATCTGATTCCATCAGTAGTAACTTTCCTGTATGGGGCTAGGACAAGGCTGTATGGGGCTAGGACACGGCTGTATGGGGCTAGGACACAGCTGTATGGGGCTAGGACACAGCTGTATGGGGCTAGGACAAGGCTGTATGGGGCTAGGACAAGGCTGTATGGGGCTAGGACAAGGCTGTATGGGGCTAGGACACAGCTGTATGTGGCTGGGGCGGAGACTGGGGCTAAATGGGGCTAGGACACGGTTGTATGGAGCTGGGGTTTTATGGGGCTCGGATAGGCAGCACACTCTTTGTATCTCTTCACAGACGGCCTGGTGAATGAGAAGGTCAAACAGCTTTGTTTCTTGTAACAGCTTAAACACACAGATGATCTGCAGTGGATCCTGGGAGATTTACTGACAGAGAGCCTCCAGATATGGAGAGAAGAGCAGATAAAAGACTTCAGCCTGGATTGAGATACCTCAATACTGCTGTCTGCCTGACGCCTACTGACGTTTGGGAGTATGGATGGCTGCAGAGGAACAAGAGGCTTGTGTGTAACAAACAATTTAAAATTATAAAATTCAGGAACCCTGAACCAATAGGATAATCTTCATAGGTGAAACACTCCCAGACACCACAGATTATCAGCTTTTCTTATCTGAGCTCCTGAGCTACGCCCATTAACCTGGCTGCAGGTCAGCCCATAGCTAAATATTCTGGGTTCTGTTGCAGGTCAGACCATCACCAGGGGTTCTGCAGGTCAGCACATAGACAGAGGTTATGGGTTCTGTTTCTCTGCCTCTACATGAAGGATCATGTTACTTCCTCCTGGAGAAGCATGTCAGGCCTAATTCCGTTCAAACAGGCAATAATGGGCTTTCCCCAAATCCCTGCAGTCACAGCCCAGCCCCTTTGGAGCCCTGCTGCTCAGAAAAAAACTCAAAGGAAGAAAACATCTGAAGCTCCATCCCACTGTAACGGTAACTAGGGATTTTACTGTACCGTAACTCAGTTAGACAAGATAGAAGATCCCATCGGTTCAGAGTTTTCCCCCTCCTACCTGATGTCCCTTTCCTGGCGCTGCATGAGACACATCTGCTTTGATTTCCATATATATTTTTGTCACGTGAGTGCAGTACGAGCAGATCCTCAGAAGACGGGCCGAACATGAGCCCTGTTCAAATCAGTAACAGCGGATGATGTAGCAGAGAGAGAGACAGAGAGAGATAGAGGTCAGGAAAAAAAGATGTGGAGACCAGATGCCCAGCATATCAGCACCGTCTCTCTCACCGTAACGTAATGTGAGGTGGAACTGTGTTCTCTAGCCTGGTGCAGTCTGTCCCACACTACAGGAACTATGGCATGCTACCATACACTATTTAGACAATGGCAATCTGCAGTCACAAATGTTTATCCTGAAATCCTTTGAATTTTGCATCGCACACAATGTTTGCTTTTCTGCTACACATAACTAAAGAGCCTCACCCTCTGTTCCAAAAGGCGGTGTGGAACTACAGAGATTTTCTTACTGTTTCTGAGATGCAGAATCTAATTTGTTAGCCTCTTCTATGCATGAGATTCAGTTGGTTTTATACCTGACACTTGGCTAGCATTGACAACTGGGAAACTTTTCCCCTTTTATATTTATTTTCTTTTTTTCTCTTTGTATTTTGAACTGTGGCCTGTGTTTTCCCTTCCATTTGCTCCACAGTGAGTGAGCAGAGAGCCCAGGTTCCCACAGTGCAAGGCCCTCTCCTCTCCTCCGCTCCCAAACGGCTTTTTAATCATTCCCAGACAGGGTAGTGATGGTGCTGGGGAGAGGGTGGGGGGTGCCGTGGCCTTGGGGCCGTAGCCGCTCTAGGCTCAGTAGATGGCTCCCCTCTCCTCAGTCATCTGTCAGTGTGCGGACGGAGGAAATGGCTGTATTTAAGGCAGAGGATACAGTTTCATCCCCGATTACATCTCTCCTGTGTTTACCGATCTGTTCACAGAGAAAGATCTCGTCCCGAATGCCACCCTATTTCCTATTTAGTGCACTACTTTTGACCAGGGCCCATAGGGCTCTCCTCAAAAGTAGTACATATGTTGCCATTTGGGATGCATCTGAAGAGGGCAGGCACACTCACACATGCAGGGCAGAGATTCAGCTTTTTATAGCCAGCGCATCTCTTTGAAAGGATTCAATGACCTTAATGCCTTCTTTGTTTTGTTACTTCAATTAGAAAAAATGGAATGTGCGATGTCCATTTGAATTGCAACGGAGACTGGCCTTGCAGAGAGATCCATGTGTTTCTCAGAGACTCTGTCGCTTTTTATTGCATTAAAGGGGCTGATTTTATTGTGCAGGTTTTTTCGTTTTGGAAATGTTTTTCTGGTTTGTGAAGCTTTCTTGGCAAAGTGTTCCATAATTGTTGTTTTATTACTACCTTATTGTTACTTTATTGCCTCCATGTGATTTTTATTGAAAATTAGCCCATTGATATGTTTTTATAGCCATCGCCTATTAGCGCTGATTAGAATGTAATGAGCTCTGGGCTTTTACGTCTTGCACTGTTTACAGACGGTGTTTGAATAGCAAAAGCGACAGCAGACAGCCCTGTTTAATTCTGTGGCAGAGGGGTAAGTATTTGAAGTAGGTGTTGTTAGTACACACGCAAGCTATCAGAGAGTAATATAGTATTCTAATCCAAGTCAAAAAGTTTTCGCCAAAACTGAATCTCTCCAGCGTCTTGAAAAGGTCACCCCACTTAACTTTGTGGAAGGCTTTGTCTGACATACAGCCATGGAGCCAGTATGAACAACTAACTATCCAACGTTCCTCCTCTCCGCTCCTCTTTCTATCTTCCTCTCCTCTTCTTCTCTTCCTTCTGTCTTAGGAGTGGCAGAACTCAATCCAGAAAAATGCCGGCCTCGCCTTCATCGAGCTCATCAACGAGGGAAGGTATGTATCATATTCAGACACATACACACCATATGTCTTAAAATGTATTTCCATTCTAGATCCTATTTTCCCTAAACCTAACCCTGAACATAAATCTAACTCCTAAACCTAACCCCTAACCCTAATTGTAACCCTAACCCCTAAGCTTAAAATAGCCTTTGTCCTTGTGGGGACATGGAAAATGTCCTCACGAGGGAGATAGTTCCTTGCTTTACTATCCTTGTGAGGACTTTTGTGGATTTCTGATACACACACACACCAGCTCTGAACAGGTTGTTAGGTCCAGTGGCAGCAATAGATTAGCAGTAAGCTGCTGGCCCCTAGAGCGTGGGGTGCTGTACTGTATCATGTAAGAATTGTTGTGCTCTATGGGGGTTAAGGTAAATAAGATTGGTGTGACAGAGTGATGTAACAATATCAACACGATAGTGTTTCCCCTCTATCTGTGTGTTCCCCACCCCTCTATGTGAGTGTAGCAGGCTCAGATCAGGCAGGGTGTTATAGAACAGATCAGCCTCCAACTCCATCTGGTGACCCATCTGTGTAACCCTCTTACATCCAAACTGCCCAGCTCCAGCCCTATACCCCAGCTATACCCCAGTGCAACCTCACTGTTCCCAACCCAGCACAGTCTTAGCCTTCTCAGGCACCTCCTGTCCGGCCTCTTTATCCAGGCCCCCTGTCCGGCCTGGATAAAGAGCCTTACTCAGTGGGGGCCACTCTGCCTCTCTGCTGCACGGCTACTCTATCACTCTACTGCTCTGTCACGTGGTGTTGTCCAGGGTGCTGCTGGCAGATCTCATTTCTCCTGCATCTGAGCTGCGTCCCAAATGGCACCCTATTACCTATGTAGTGTGCAGTGCTGAGCGAATAGTTATTTTTGAGGTTGTTTTGGTTCGGTTATTAAACTATTTTTAATTTGGTTTCAATAAATAAATAAAAAACATGCACAATGCGCTATGTGTGTTGAATGCTGTAACAACACAGAATAAAACTATTAATAAAAGTCCCATGATGGAAGTGACTGCCCATTACTCCTTATCACTTAATAATAATTTATTCAAATTATTTACTTTAATAACATATTTCAGTTGTTGTGTATTTTACATTTGTTTTATTCGATTACTTATTTATTTCCTTCCAAGTCATAATCAGCTGCTGTTTATGCTGTCTGACAAAATCACAATTTTAGTTTGTTCAAAGTAAATAAGGCATACTTTTATGACTGCTGAATACCAACTATCATTCACTTAGATTGTGTATTTTCAGGAAGCAACTGCTCTCTAATCCCTCTCCATCGTGCAATCTTCTCTCCCTATCCATGTCTGCCCACACTAACCTAACGTAGCAGGCTTAAAATAAACACACAGACCAGACAAATATGCACGCAATGGATTATGGTCGTTGTAGTTAATTATCACGTTTTCTGCGCTGAACTATGTAGAATATTGGCCTGTTGGAAACAACAACTCCCTACTACATCGCACAGTTCGAGCTTGATTTGATTTATCTCTAGAGAATTTGCGCAATGTGCTCATTGAGCTTACAGAAAGAAGCAGAACTAAATGAAATTCAAATAATTTAACCAATGTCAGTCAATTAGTTGTTTAATAACAGAAATTCCAGTTAATCGCTCAGCACTAGTAGTGCACTATATAGGGAATAGGGTGCCATTTGGGACGGAGACCTGCTATCTCTAAACAACCAGCTAACCAGCCAGCTGCAGTCCTCTGAACTATAATCAACCAGCTAACCAACCAGCTGCAGTCCTCTGAACTATAATCAACCAGCATACCAGCCAGCTGCAGTCCTCTGAACTATAATCAACCAGCTAACCAACCAGCTGCAGTCCTCTGAACTATAATCAACCAGCTAACCAACCAGCTGCAGTCCTCTGAACTATAATCAACCAGCATACCAGCCAGCTGCAGTCCTCTGAACTATAATCAACCAGCTAACCAACCAGCTGCAGTCCTCTGAACTATAATCAACCAGCTAACCAGCCAGCTGCAGTCCTCTGAACTATAATCAACCAGCTAACCAACCAGCTGCAGTCCTCTGAACTATAATCAACCAGCTAACCAACCAGCTGCAGTCCTCTGAACTATAATCAACCAGCTAACCAACCAGCTGCAGTCCTCTGAACTATAATCAACCAGCTAACCAGCCAGCTGCAGTCCTCTGAACTATAATCAACCAGCTAACCAACCAGCTGCAGTCCTCTGAACTATAATCAACCAGCATACCAGCCAGCTGCAGTCCTCTGAACTATAATCAACCAGCATACCAGCCAGCTGCAGTCCTCTGAACTATAATCAACCAGCTAACCAACCAGCTGCAGTCCTCTGAACTATAATCAACCAGCTAACCAGCCAGCTGCAGTCCTCTGAACTATAATCAACCAGCTAACCAACCAGCTGCAGTCCTCTGAACTATAATCAACCAGCTAACCAACCAGCTGCAGTCCTCTGAACTATAATCAACCAGCATACCAGCCAGCTGCAGTCCTCTGAACTATAATCAACCAGCATACCAGCCAGCTGCAGTCCTCTGAACTATAATCAACCAGCTAACCAACCAGCTGCAGTCCTCTGAACTATAATCAACCAGCTAACCAACCAGCTGCAGTCCTCTGAACTATAATCAACCAGCTAACCAACCAGCTGCAGTCCTCTGAACTATAATCAACCAGCATACCAGCCAGCTGCAGTCCTCTGAACTATAATCAACCAGCATACCAGCCAGCTGCAGTCCTCTGAACTATAATCAACCAGCTAACCAACCAGCTGCAGTCCTCTGAACTATAATCAACCAGCATACCAGCCAGCTGCAGTCCTCTGAACTATAATCAACCAGCTAACCAACCAGCTGCAGTCCTCTGAACTATAATCAACCAGCATACCAGCCAGCTGCAGTCCTCTGAACTATAATCAACCAGCATACCAGCCAGCTGCAGTCCTCTGAACTATAATCAACCAGCTAACCAACCAGCTGCAGTCCTCTGAACTATAATCAACCAGCTAACCAACCTGTCCTGTAGAGCTCTCTAACCTATCAGCTAACCAACTAGCTAAACTAACCAGCTAACCAAATAACTACAATCCTAGTTTAGAACACTAACGTCTAAATAAGAGGAGATAAAGAATTGTTCAGAACTCAGAGTGTAGTTGTAGTTTGAAGCTTGTTAACACTAGTATGATGAATGCATCTCTGAGGCCTCTCCCTGAGACAAAGGATGCTTCCCAAATAGCATAGTACACTAGTACACTACATTTAACCAGGGCTCTATAATGGAAATAGGTTGCCATTTGTGATGCAGAAAGAGGGTATCAGAAGCCTTGTAATTGAAACAAAGCAGACCTAATTTGGTGTAAAATGGCATAACATCTCCACATAGTAGCCTGGCTGTTTTCGATTATTAAAAAGATTGAAGCGAGGGTAGAAGCAGGTGGAGTGTACACCAGGGAGGCTGAGGAGTCAGTCATGGGAGGAGAGGAGGCAATCAGGGCCAGAGACGACAGGGAGAGATGGAGATGAGGTTGGAGGGTCAGAAGGGAGGGGTTTGTGTGTCTATTTCTGTGTGTTCCAGGTTGTTGTGTCATGCTAGGAAGGACCACATCATTGTGTTGACTGACTGACTGTCTAGTATTCTGTCTTTCTGTCTGTCTGTTCCATGATTCTGTGTCATGCTATTAAGGACCGCATACTTTGTGTTGACTGACTGACTGTCTAGAGTTCTGTATCTGTTCCAGATTGCTGTGTCATGCTATGAAGGACCACATCGTGCGTGTTGCCAACGAGGCAGAGTTCATCCTCAACAGACAGAGAGCAGAAGATGTCCATAAACACGCTGAGTTTGAGGTACAGTACCTTATCTAACCTAGTCAACTGACTACAGCAGCCTCGCCAGTCCTTGCTCTGGAGTGACTGACTTCAGTGCTGCATCCCAAATGACACCCTGTTCCCTACATAGTGCACTAATTTTGACCAGGGCCCATAGAAATAGTGGCATTTGGGAGCCATCCCGGGTCTGTGAGAGAATAGTGCTGGATTAGCAGCAGCTCAGTACTCCTGTAGTCCCCCTGTGTCTCTCCAGGAGGATTATGGCCCTATCATTAGGCCACTCTAAGGGATTATAATAACCAGCCTGCTAGCAATATTAGTAAGCAGACTAAATGATACGCCAGCTTCATTCATATCTGGTCTTTATTAGCTTTAAGCCCGTCCAACAGTGTAATGAGTCTACCCCAGAGACGGTACTTACCCCACATATCAAACACACTGCCTGTTCTCACTACAAAGCATCAGAACACCAACACTCTCATTATTGATTTCTGTAGGAATTAGAGGTCGTCTGCAGTAATTAGACAGTATCTGCATGCCAAATGGCACCCTATTTTCTTTATAGTGCGCTACTTTTTTATCAGAACCCAATAGTCTCTGGGCAAACGTAGTGCACCATATAGGGAATAGGGTTCTGTTTGGGGCATAGCCAGTCTTTAGTAATGCCACTTTCTGTGTCTAATGATTTCTTTATTAAATGGAAGGAAGCCTGAGAAGGAAAGGAGAGAGGAGCAGTTTTCTGAACTCAGGGAGATGCTCTGTTTAGAGGAATGTCATGCCTCTTTTAGACAGCAGGTAGAGCTGCTCTCTCTCTTTCCCACTCTCTTTCTCTCTCTATACATATACATATATACAGTGCCTTGCGAAAGTATTCGGCCCCCTTGAACTTTGCGACCTTTTGCCACATTTCAGGCTTCAAACATAAAGATATAAAACTGTATTTTTTGTGAAGAATCAACAACAAGTGGGACACAATCATGAAGTGGAACGACATTTATTGGATATTTCAAACTTTTTTTAACAAATCAAAAACTGAAAAATTGGGCGTGCAAAATTATTCAGCCCCCTTAAGTTAATACTTTGTAGCGCCACCTTTTGCTGCGATTACAGTTGTAAGTCGCTTGGGGTATGTCTCTATCAGTTTTGCAAATCGAGAGACTGAAATTTTTTCCCATTCCTCCTTGCAAAACAGCTCGAGCTCAGTGAGGTTGGATGGAGAGCATTTGTGAACAGCAGTTTTCAGTTCTTTCCACAGATTCTCGATTGGATTCAGGTCTGGACTTTGACTTGGCCATTCTAACACCTGGATATGTTTATTTTTGAACCATTCCATTGTAGATTTTGCTTTATGTTTTTGGATCATTGTCTTGTTGGAAGACAAATCTCCGTCCCAGTCTCAGGTCTTTTGCAGACTCCATCAGGTTTTCTTCCAGAATGGTCCTGTATTTGGCTCCATCCATCTTCCCATCCATTTTAACCATCTTCCCTGTCCCTGCTGAAGAAAAGCAGGCCCAAACCATGATGCTGCCACCACCATGTTTGACAGTGGGGATGGTGTGTTCAGAGGGATGAGCTGTGTTGCTTTCACGCCAAACATAATGTTTTGCATTGTTGCCAAAAAGTTCAATTTTGGTTTCATCTGACCAGAGCACCTTCTTCCACATGTTTGGTGTGTCTCCCAGGTGGCTTGTGGCAAACTTTAAACAACACTTTTTATGGATATCTTTAAGAAATGGCTTTCTTCTTGCCACTCTTCCATAAAGGCCAGATTTGTGCAATATACGACTGATTGTTGTCCTATGGACAGAGTCTCCCACCTCAGCTGTAGATCTCTGCAGTTCATCCAGAGTGATCATGGGCCTCTTGGCTGCATCTCTGATCAGTCTTCTCCTTGTATGAGCTGAAAGTTTAGAGGGACGGCCAGGTCTTGGTAGATTTGCAGTGGTCTGATACTCCTTCCATTTCAATATTATCGCTTGCACAATGCTCCTTGGGATGTTTAAAGCTTGGGAAATATTTTTGTATCCAAATCCGGCTTTAAACTTCTTCACAACAGTATCTCGGACCTGCCTGGTGTGTTCCTTGTTCTTCATGATGCTCTCTGCGCTTTTAACGGACCTCTGAGACTATCACAGTGCAGGTGCATTTATACGGAGACTTGATTACACACAGGTGGATTGTATTTATCATCATTAGTCATTTAGGTCAACATTGGATCATTCAGAGATCCTCACTGAACTTCTGGAGAGAGTTTGCTGCACTGAAAGTAAAGGGGCTGAATAATTTTGCACGCCCAATTTTTCAGTTTTTGATTTGTTAAAAAAGTTTTGAAATATCCAATAAATGTTGTTCCACTTCATGATTGTGTCCCACTTGTTGTTGATTCTTCACAAAAAAATACAGTTTTATATCTTTGTTTGAAGCCTGAAATGTGGCAAAAGGTCGCAAAGTTCAAGGGGGCCGAATACTTTCGCAAGGCACTGTATATATATATTTCTCTCTCTCTTTCTCTCTCTCTCTCTCTCTATATATATATACAGTGGGGCAAAAAAGTATTTAGTCAGCCACCAATTGTCTCCCACTTAAAAAGATGAGAGAGGCCTGTAATTTTCATCATAGGTACACTTCAACTATGACAGACAAAATGAGAAAAAAAATCCAGAAAATCACATTGTAGGATTTTTTATGATTTTATTTACAAATTATGGTGGAAAATAAGTATTTGGTCAATAACAAAAGTTTATCTCAATACCTTGTTATGTACCCTTTGTTGGCAATGACAGAGGTCAAACATTTTCTGTAAGTCTTCACAAGGTTTTCACACACTGTTGCTGGTATTTTGGCCCATTCCTCCATGCAGATCTCCTCTAGAGCAGTGATGTTTTGGGGCTGTTGCTGGGCAACACGGACTTTCAACTCCCTCCAAAGATTTTCTATGGGGTTGAGATCTGGAGACTGGCTAGGCCACTCCAGGACCTTGAAATACTTCTTACGAAGCCACTCCTTCGTTGCCCGGGCGGTGTGTTTGGGATCATTGTCATGCTGAAAGACCCAGCCACATTTCATCTTCAATGCCCTTGCTGATGGAAGGAGGTTTTCACTCAAATCTCACGATACATGGCCCCATTCATTCTTTCCTTTACACGGATCAGTCGTCCTGGTCCCTTTGCAGAAAAACAGCCCCAAAGCATGATGTTTCCACCCCCATGCTTCACAGTAGGTATGGTGTTCTTTTGATGCAACTCAGCATTCTTTGTCCTCCAAACACGACGAGTTGAGTTTTTACCAAAAAGTTATATTTCGGTTTCATCTGACCATATGACATTCTCCCAATCTTCTTCTGGATCATCCAAATGCTCTCTAGCAAACTTTAGACGGGCCTGGACATGTACTGGCTTAAGCAGGGGGACACGTCTGGCACTGCAGGATTTGAGTCCCTGGCGCCGTAGTGTGTTACTGATGGTAGGCTTTGTTACTTTGGTCCCAGCTCTCTGCAGGTCATCCACTAGGTCCCCCCCGTGTGGTTCTGGGATTTTTGCTCACCGTTCTTGTGATCATTTTGACCCCACGGGGTGAGATCTTGCGTGAAGCCCCAGATCGAGGGAGATTATCAGTGGTTTTGTATGTCTTCCATTTCCTAATAATTGCTCCCACAGTTCATTTCTTCAAATCAAGCTGCTTACCTATTGCAGATTCAGTCTTCCCAGCCTGGTGCAGGTCTACAATTTTGTTTCTGGTGTCCTTTGACAGCTCTTTGGTCTTGGCCATTGGAGTTTGGAGTGTGACTTGGAGTTTGGAGTGTGACTGTTTGAGGTTGTGGACAGGTGTCTTTTATACTGATAACAAGTTCAAACAGGTGCCATTAATACAGGTAACGAATGGAGGACAGAGGAGCCTCTTAAAGAAGAAGTTACAGGTCTGTGAGAGCCAGAAATCGTGCTTGTTTGTAGGTGACCAAATACTTATTTTCCACCATAATTTGCAAATAAATTCATAAAAAATCCTACAATGTGATTTTCTGGATTTTTTTTCTCATTTTGTCTGTCATAGTTGAAGTGTACCTATGATGAAAATTACAGGCCTCTCGTATTTTTAAGTGGGAGAACTTGCACAATTGGTGGCTGACTAAATACTTTTTTGCCCCACTGTATTATATATATATATATCTTTCTCACTTTCTTTAATTATCATCAAGAAAAGGTAGGGAGTGGGATGACACAATGTTGCTAGTCATATTGGAAGTGTCTTACCCAAGTACACAAACGCATGCACACACACACACACACACACACACACACACACACACACACAGACCCTTCTTCTACCTCTGTTAGTAGCTTGTACATGTGAGGAGTGATGGGTTTCTTATCTTGGGGCAGCAGCCTTCCCCAAGCAGCTGTTAGATATCCTGTAGTCCTCTGCTAGAGGCTCCTTGACCTGCAAGATCAACTGGAGGAGACGGATAGATATGCAATGTCACCAGTAGCGAGGGAGGCTGCATCTCAAATGACACCCTATTCCCTGTACAGTACACTACTTCTGACCAGGGCCCATAGGGTGCCATTTGAGAAACACCCAGAGATTACCTGGCCCTCATCCCTCCTCTGGCCTCATCCCTTCTGTCTGACAACTCTAGACAGTCTACACTTTTCATCCAGCCATGTCTCTACTTTATTACCCCTCAAAACCCCTCCCTCACTCTACCCTCCATCCCCAGACAGATAGACATTTTTACATTAGGTTGGTGTCAGGGCAGCAGCCTCATATCCTGTTAAGTGATAAATAAGGTTTGATATTTGTCACAGCGTCACATAGTAACGTGAGATGACAAGCAGAGATTGAGTTATCTGCCATTTGAAGAATATGTTGAGGCATAATATCCGACACAATTCAAATATAGGGCCGGAAATTCAATTCACTTCCAGCTTCTGTTAGCAAATTAGATTGAGTATATGAGCAGGAAGGAGCAGCCCTGTGGCGATGCAGCAAGACAATCTTATTTTAGCAGGGAGAAGATGAAGTCAGATCCTGATCGGCTCCTCTAGAATCTAGATGACCTTTTTAGATGCTTCTACATTGTCTGTAGGAGATCACTGGGTGAGTCCCACCTTATTCCATATATAGTGCACTACTTTTTACCATAGCCATATGGGTCCTGGTTAAAACGGGTGTACTATAAAGGGAATAGAGTGCCGTTTGGTACGAAGGCACTGACTCCACTTCAACATAACACATCAACGCATCACACAAATGATAATTTATACATGTAGGCTACAGTACAGGCTACTTCCCTTTGTTATCCAACCTGCCCTTCATCCACAGACACAGTTTAGTTTTATATAGGGACAGATTGTGACTCCTATGTAAACAGATGGGATTAAAGCTTTCTAACGGAAAAATTCCTCTCTTTTTCTCCATGTGAAACAAAGGACATTAGCAGACGGCAACAGTGTTTAAATCCCTCTTCACTAACATGTCCCCTGCTGATGTAGTGGAGCAGAGATTGGCTCTGTTAACCTTAACAGCACATGCTATAATATCTACTCACACGTGCACACAAACACACACACTCTATAATATCCTCTGTGGATCTATTGAATGGTTTTCATTTCTTTTCCCTCACCACACACTTTGCGTAGCTTCCTAGCAGGACACACACACATTTACATGTTTGAATGCAGTATCTAATTTCGCAGGATTGCAATGGAGGAAACACAAGGACATATTAATACAAACATAACATAGCCATGCTAGCACCATGCTAACACCAGACAGACAGTTATATTTGACAAATACCTTTCAAGAGACTCAAGGACACCTTACTTTAAAAGTACATACAATCAAAGTGCAAGTAATATCAAATCCTAGTGATGGATACTGTCCGGTTTTAGCATAATGTTAACACCTAGCATGGTGTTGGCATTTTGTTAGCAGGGTGTTAGCATAATCTTAATGCTTAGCATGGTTAGCATTATGTTAGCATGGCATTAGCATGGCTATGTTTATAATAAAATGGCTCCTTGTGTTCCCTCCATCAGTCTAACTGTGCCCAGTACACTGCTGATCGGAGGGAGGAGGAGAAGATGTGTGATCACCTGATCAGCGCTGCCAAGCACAGAGACCATGTGACTGCCAACCAGCTTAAACAGAAGATACTCAACATCCTCACCAATAAGCATGGAGCCTGGGGCAGCCTGGCACAGAGGTAAGACCCAGGGCTACGGTATAGAGCTGGGGCTGAAGGATAAGCTTTGGGCTGGGGTATAAGGCTGGGGCTGAAGGATAGGCTTTGGGCTAGGGTATAGGGTTGGGGCTGAAGGATAGGCCTTGAGCTCGGGTATATGGCTGGGGCTGAAGGATAGGCCTCACCAACAAACACAGAGCCTGGAGCAGCCTGGCAGCTTGGCACAGAAGTACTGACGGGGACTGGGTCTGGTGAAAGGTTTAGGGCTGGGGCTACCTGGAGCTGGGCTGGCCCAAAGGCCAAGCTAAGGCTAGGCTGGATAGCAGAACTCCCAGTATTAGCTGTAATGTACAATTAGTGTAGTACTGGGAAGGAAGGACCACCAGCTAATGTCATTTACCCAGCATCCACCAGGATCACATTTACATGGAGATGATCGTGGACTACAGGAAAAGGAGGCCCGAGCACGCCCCCATTCTCATCGACGGGCTGTAGTGGAACAGGTTGAGAGCCTCAAGTTCCTTGGTGTTCACATCACCAACAAACTATCATGATCCAAACACACCAAGAAAGTCGTGAAGAGGGCACGACAATGCCTTTTCCCCCTTAGGAGTCTGAAAGATTTGGCATGGGTCCTCAGATCCTCAAAAAGTTATACAGCTGCACCATCGAGAGCACTTCAGAGGGTAGTGCATATGGCCCAGTACATCACTGGGGCCAAGCTTCCTGCTATCCAGGATCTCTATACCAGGCAGTGTCAGAGGAAGGACCAAAAATTGCCAAAGACTCCAGCCACCCTACTCATAGACTGTTCTCTCTGCTACCGCATGGTAAGTGGTACCGCAGTGCCACGTCTAGGTCCAAAAGGCTTCTGAACAGCTTCTAACCCCAAGCCATAAGACTGCTGAACAGCTTCTAACCCCAAGCCATAAGACTGCTGAACAGCTTCTAACCCCAAGCCATAAGACTGCTGAACAGCTTCTAACCCCAAGCCATAAGACTGCTGAACAGCTTCTAACCCCAAGCCATAAGACTGCTGAACAGCTTATGCTGCTGCAACTCGCTGTTTACGATCTATTATCGATACATAGTCATTTTACCCCCACCTACATGTACATATTACCTAAATTATCTCGACTAACCTGTACACCCGCACATTGACTCTGTACCGGTACCCCCTTTATATAGCCTCGTTATTGTAATTTTATTCTTGGTCTTTTATTTTTACCTTAGTTTATTTAGTAAATCTTTTTTCTTAACTCTTATTTTTCTTAAAACTGCATTGTTGGTTAAGGGCTTGTAAGTAAGCCATTTCATGGTGAGAGTTAAAATTATTGTATTTGGCGCATGTGACAAATACAATTTGATTTGATGTTGATCAGGGACCAGGTCAACTAACTCAATAACAGACAAAGAGACTGAACCCCCCTCGGGATCGACCACCGGTCAAACAGACTGGGGTTGGGGGGGAGTTGTGTGTGTGTGCGTGCGTGCGTGTGTGTGTGTGTGTGTGTGTCTGTGTGTCTGTGTGTCTGTGTGTGTAGAGTGTAGAGTGTTGTAGAGTCTCTCAGCAACCCTCAGTCACACAGCAGAACACCTGGTGGTGGTTGGTGGTCAGAGTCATTCCCTCCACACCTCTCCCCTGGGCCTTGAAAACTACAGATCCTTGGAGCCTTAGCTCTGCTTCCCACCACACACACACACACACACACACACACACACACACACACACACACACACACACACACACACACACACACACACACACACACACACACACACACTCAATGGTTGAAGGGGGCCAGTGCTGAATAGTGATGCTATGGATGCTTAAACCACCAATCTGAGCAGTGTCCATTTGTCCAACTACGTGGGAAATCCTCTAAAGTTGAATTAGGCGTACGACAAGGTTTTGTTCTTAGACCCAGACTACTGTTCGCTCTATGTTTCCCCCTGTTACTGTCACGACGACACATGACATGCATGTTCTTTGGGATGTTGATGACATTGGCCATGATCTGTTAGGAAGCTCCTTATAAAACCAGCTTTTATAGCAGGCAAGTATGTTAGGAACAAATTCTGTATTCACAATGACGACCTGGCGAGTGGCAAGTGCAGCAAAGGTCCTGTCAAACCTTGCCTTCCTTACAGAAAGAACACTTCCAGTAATTGACTACCCTCACTGAAACAGTAGCTTGGCTTTCCTTATTGGATTTTGAAAATGCATTACAGATGGTTAAATATGTTCACGGACATACAGATGGTTAGCTATGTTCATTAAGGGGATGTTGTTTACTCACATCGATAGAAAACACATCTGGATCATGTTTTGAGGGCTTTAGGAATTCTGCTGTGTTGTCAGATGTTTGTTGAAAAAATACAATAAACCTTCATTTAGTTTGTAAGGAGATTTCAGTTGATTGAATTGAATGATTTGAGGAGTGTTTTAATGACTGCTGGTAATCTCAATGGGTTGTGTGGCGTATAGATTTAGTGATTTATACATGCATCATCCCACCTGACAAACACAGTCCTGGAAACAGATGCAATTACCTCAGAAAGATGCACATTTATCATCATTGGACCATTCATCTATGAGTAAGTTCTGACTCCCAAATGTCTCTCTTTTCCCTATACTGTATAGTGCACTACTTTTGACCAGAGCCCTATTTCCCCATGCAGCTGTGCCTTACATATTGTACAACCCGAATAGGGAAAAAGGTGCCGTTTGGATGCAAACTATAGTACAGATTGAATTACAGCTGGAATGTTATTATAATAATATAGATATCCTTACCTACAGTAGTTCATGCTAAATGCCTTACTTCACCCTCTTACCAGATGTTGGAGCATTGTGTATATATTTGCACACACACAGTATGTTTGATTATATGCCATGCAGTTCTGATAGAGAAATTCATAAAACAGACCAAACAGGCGTATAAGTAAAGTAACCTTGGCAAAACATAGAAGATTGAATTGCGGGCTGCTACTGTAGATTTACGTATTCAAATATTTATAGAATTTCTCTCCGGGGATAGCATTAGTACTGGAACAAAAGGTTGCTGAGCGGGGGAGCATTGTAAATGATACTGCAAAACTTCCAACAAATACCCATTTAATGGTGACCTGCTGGAGAAGAAAAATGATGCAATATGTTCATGAGCTCAGGGCAGTGTAGCAGCTCAGTCTTATTCAATGCAACATTAACTTTTGCTGCTCTTGTAAAATAGAAAACCCTCCAGCATTCTGAAAGGGCTGTGTGTAATTTGTGACGCTGGTTGAAAGTGTGTGTGTGCGTGCGTGAGTAGGTGTGAATGCTTGCCTGCACAGAGATTGTTTTTACTTTAACCCTAACTCCTGACGGGAGACTAGCCAGAGGATATTGATCTGTGTTGAGCGTTTTATCAACAGAATTCTATATGCAATATACTCACCCAGGTTAAACTACAGCTAATGACTATAGTGCACATTTTATTGAAAGTTTTTACACAACTATAGTATTTTGAATTAGTAGACACCATTATGATCGTAACTCTTTGTGACGAGGAGACACTGCACATGGACAGAAAGCCAATGGGTGCATCCCAAATGGTACCCTATTCCCTGGTCTAAATTAGTGCACCACATAGAGAATAGGATGCCATTTGGGATACATCCAAAATCTCTCTGCGATCATATAACCTATTATAAGAATTAACCAGATGAGCCCAGGAGGTGGTAGGGCTGTGTTAAACAAGGCAGTGTGATCAGCCCAGGAGGTGGTAGGGCTGTGTTAAACAAGGCAGTGTGATCAACCCAGGAGGTGGTAGGGCTGTGTTAAGGCAGTGTGATCAGACCAGGAGGTGTTAGGGCTGTGTTAAGGCAGTGTGATCATCCCAGGAGGTGGTAGGGCTGTGTTAAGGCAGTGTGATCAGCCCAGGAGGTGGTAGGGCTGTGTTAAGGCAGTGGGATCAGCCCAGGAGGTGGTAGGGCTGTGTTAAGGCAGTGTGATCAGCCCAGGAGGTGGTAGGGCTGTGTTAAACAAGGCAGTGTGATCAGCCCAGGAGGTGGTAGGGCTGTGTTAAGGCAGTGGGATCAGCCCAGGAGGTGGTAAGGCTGTGTTAAACAAGGCAGTGGGATCAGCCCAGGAGGTGGTAGGGCTGTGTTAAGGCAGTGTGATCAGCCCAGGAGGTGGTAGGGCTGTGTTAAACAAGGCAGTGGGATCAGCCCAGGAGATGGTAGGGCTGTGTTAAGGCAGTGGGATCAGCCCAGGAGGTGGTAGGGCTGTGTTAAGGCAGTGTGATCAGCCCAGGAGGTGGTAGGGCTGTGTTAAACAAGGCAGTGGGATCAGCCCAGGAGATGGTAGGGCTGTGTTAAGGCAGTGGGATCAGCCCAGGAGGTGGTAGGGCTGTGTTAAGGCAGTTTGATCAGCCTAGTAGGCTGTTGGATCATACTTTCTGCTTGCCTGATGATGAATGTGCAGTGTATTGAGTCGACATCACAAAATCAATAGTGTTCAAATTGAAACAGTATAGGGTTGTATTGATCTGCTGTGCTAAATCACAACGAGAAGCCTTTGATGCAGCTCTGAGACAGCTCCCCTCCTCCTTCTTCACCCCTCCCTCCCTCCTCACCCCTCTTTCCCTCTTCCTCCTCTCCTCCCTCTCTCCCCCTCCTCCCATCACGGCACCCATTCAGTTTGAGCTTCACACTGATAAATCAAGTTGAAAATTGGATGTTAGAATTTTCTCCAGTGAGAGACTGATTTTCTCTGGCCCCTCCTTCCTCTGCTGCGACCCCCTGACCCCTGTCACTGGATTATAAAGTTCAGCATTGTCAAGAGAAAGGAGACGTCAAGGCAAGGCTGATTAATTAATTCTAGAATATTACACAGTGTCTTTAACTTCCAGTCTTAAACTATGATAATAACCATCCTTGAAGACAAGGCAAGTTTGTATTTATCCTCTTATTTACTGTTGTGAATGTCAATATCGTTTCTACTCTGTTTTCTGTTATAGTAATAGTATAATATGTTGGCTTTGTTTTTATAGTTCTCATGAAATGGAACTATAAAACCTTTCACTCAGTCACATCTACCTCTGATCTACCTGCATTCTGCGAACTATCTTTTGACACATGCATTTATTCAAGTTTGATACATACTGGGTTGCGTTGGTTAGAGCGTTGGACTTGTAACCAAAAGATTGCAAGATCGAATCCCCGAGCTGACAAGGTAGAAATCTGTTGTTCTGAACAAGGCAGTTAACCCACTGTTCATAGGCCGTCATTGAAAATAAGAATTGGTTCTTAACTGACTTGACTAATTAAATAAAGGTTAACAAAATAAAATAAGTGAGTAGTCTGCATCTCCATTGACACTAAAGACCTCCCCTGTCCACCACTGTCTGCATCCCAAAAGGCACCCTGTTCCCTATATAGTGCACTAACTTTGACCAGAGCCCTGTGAACCATGGTACAAAATATTACACTATATAGGGAATAGGGTGCCATTTCAGATGCAACCCAGGCATTCCAACATGTTCCAACATGGCCGTCTTAACAGGATGTAGAGCAGGTGGAAGCAGACAGACAGGCATACAGACACAGACAGGACATCCTTTGTTCCAAGGTGTCACTGTTGACATCAGTAGCTGCCTAAATCCCCCCACCCCCCCCCCCTCTACAGACCTTAACCCAACCTGGCTGAGCTATCGATTGTCAATATTGCAACATTGCTCCTGTATAATTACTTTTTCGGTAGCGGAAGGAATGGAGGAGAGAGCGGTGGCATATATTGATCCTTGGTGAGGGGAGTGGAACGGGCGTTTCCCTTGACTAACAGAGAGTTTCATCTCTCAGTCTCTGATGAATGGCAACACTTTGCCTGTGGATAATAACTTAGTGATGGAATGGACCCTTCAGTCACTGGCTGCCTGGCTAAGCACTCCGCTGTCTCGCCTCGCCGGGTTATCCATTCTAATAGCAGCTCTGACGAGGAGGAGAGGAAAGATTGTGTGGGGGGGGTAGATCAAGGTCTCTCTGGGTCCTGTGTGAAAGTATATGGAGGACCAGTGAATATGATCCTGCTGGACATGATGGTTCATTTAGAAAATCAATGCAGCAGGAACCCTAACACAGCCTTGGTGATGTCTGTCCTCTGTATCTATGTATATTCAAGAGGGGAAAACGACATATTTGTAGTGGTAGTAAAGTTCCTTTGTTTTAGCTCTTCTTTTTCTGTCCGCTTTTATTTGTTGTTGACCTACTGTACAGCAGCTCCTCCCTGGGGGTGGAGTTAACCTTGCAGCCAGATAATTACCTCTGAAGGAGAGCATTCACACTATCATCAGTTATAGGGGAGCAGAGAGAGAGAAGAGAGAGCTGGGAGGTGAGCCCCACCTCTGATGAAAGATTAACGGTCTACAGCGCTAGCAGGGAGGGGTTCAGACGTACTAAAACTCTGCTGTAGACTGTAGTGTCACTGTTACTGACTGTCACTGACTGTGGTCTGACTGTTACAGACTTTAGTTTGACTGTATTCTGACTGTCACTGACTCTAGTCTCACAGTTACTGACTGTAGTCTCACTGTTACTGACTGTTACTGACTAGTCTGACTGATTCTGACTTTTACTGACAGTTGCTGACTGTTACTGACTGTAATCTCATTGTTACTGACTGTAATCTCAGTGTTACTGACTGTCACTGACTGTAGTCTCACTGTTACTGACTGTTACTGACTGTAATCTCATTGTTACTGACTGTAATCTCATTGTTACTGACTGTCACTGACTGTAGTCTCACTGTTACTGACTGTTACTGACTGTAATCTCACTTTTACTGACAGTAATCTCATTGTTACTTACTGTCACTGACTGTAGTCTCACTGTTACTGACTGTTACTGACTGTAATCTCATTGTTACTGACTGTAATCTCATTGTTACTGACTGTCACTGACTGTAGTCTCACTGTTACTGACTGTTACTGACTGTAATCTCACTATTACTGACGGTCACTGACTGTAGCCTGACTCTTACTGACTAGTCTGACTGTCACTGACTGTAGTCGGACTGTAGTCGGACTGTTACTGACTGTATACTGACTGTTTCTGACTTTAGTCTGACTGTCACTGACTGTAGTCTGACTGTAGTCTGACTGTAGTCTGACTGTTACTGACTGTAGTCTGACTGTTACTGACTGTAGTCTGACTGTTACTGACTGTAGTCTGACTGTAGTATGACTGTAGTCTGACTGTTACTGACTAGTCTGACTGTTACTGACTTTAGTCTGGCTGTAGTATGACTGTAGTCTGACTGTTACTGACTGTTACTGACTTTAGTCTGACTGTTACTGACTGTATTCTGACTGTTACTGACTGTAGTCTGACTGTTACTGACTTTAGTCTGACTGTTACTGACTGTAGTCTGACTGTTACTGACTGTAGTCTGACTGTTACTGACTGTAGTCTGACTGTTACTGACTGTAGTCTGACTGTTACTGACTTTAGTCTGACTAGTATGACTGTAGCCTGACTGTTACTGACTGTAGCCTGACTGTTACTGACTGTAGTCTGACTGTTACTGACTGTAGTCTGACTGTAGTATGACTGTAGTCTGACTGTTACTGACTGTAGTCTGACTGTAGTCTGACTGTAGTCTGACTGTTATTGACTAGTCTGGCTGTAGTATGACTGTAGCCTGACTGTTATTGACTTTAGTCTGACTGTTATTGACTTTAGTCTGACTGTTACTGACTTTAGTCTGACTGTCACTGACTGTAGTCTGACTGTTACTGACTTTAGTCTGACTGTTATTGACTGTAGTCTGACTGTAGTATGACTGTAGTCTGACTGTTACTGACTGTAGTCTGACTGTCACTGACTGTAGTCTGACTGTCACTGACTGTAGTCTGACTGTTACTGACTTTAGTCTGACTGTTATTGACTGTAGTCTGACTGTTACTGATGGGTATTGATGGTAGTCTTACTCTTAATGCGTTAATATGCATTCATTACACAAATTATCTTATTTCTGATGTATTGTTTACTTTGATGTATTGTTTACTTTGAAGAATTACAATTGATACACCATCCATGGCCATATGGTTTCCAGTCGCCTCATGTTGATGCAGTTTTATTTAGCTGTGTCTGTCTGTTGATGTAGAATAATGTGTCACCATGGTGATCAAAGACAGTCAGTGATATAGTACACTGATTGACAGACATTGTTTTGTTTTCAGACTTTTTTAGTCAATTAGATGGCTGAATGTTTTTTATACCTGACCGGTTGAAACCTTTCTATCCGTAGGGATCCGTCATCTACGCTGCCTGTTTTGGGAGACGTTTGAAAGCCGATGTTGAATGTTTCTGTATTAAATGTGTTAAAAAATATCAGTATAATACTGCATGGTTTTTGAGTGATATGGCAGGTTTCAGAAGTATAATGGGTTGGTAGATTATTTGTTTTTGAGAGACCATCATGCAGTACTTCCTAGGGTTGCAAAATTCTGGTAACTTTTCCAAAATTCTCAGGTTTTACAGAAATCCAAGTTGGAAAATCACAAGGGAATAAGCAGGAAATCCAGTATTTGTAGAAAACCTGAGAATTTTGGGGAAATTACCAGAATTTTGCAACCCTAGTTCCTCCATGCTTACATTTTAGAACATGGTTGCCATGTCCCCAGAGCAGAATGGTTTAGTGTGTCATGGTAATACTGACCAGTGAATCATGTTAACAGTGACCCGAGCCTAAACCATTGACAGATCATAGACAATGAATAGCTTCCTCTCATTGGTAGATGGACAGAGTGTGGACGGAGGAGAGAAGAAAGACCATTTGTTCTCAGAAGGACTTAATCTGAGAGCTCTGGAGTGTGTTTAGTGTCAGTGTCACGCGGGGCTTGGGGCACAGAGTGTGGGGCGCAGGGCTCGGGGCGCAGGGCAGGGCACCCCCTTCACAGGACAGGGTGTGTGTGGTGAGACACTAACCAGTCCTGCCTCTTTAAATAGACTAGTCACTGATTACTGCTATTTATTATAATTATCCCCCAGTCTCAAATGGAAGCATTTAAAGAGAATATAATTGTGTTTTATTTAATCTTTTTTAGCCCTCTCTGTCAGGACAAACTGGCTGATGCTGAAACCACTATAGTTATGTTCTAATTAAAACTTAGATAGTGCTGTCCTAACTGAAACATGGTTTGTGCTGTCCTAACGGAAACATGGTTTGTTCTGTCCTAACTAAAACATGGTTTGTTCTGTCCTAACTAAAACATGGTTTATTCTGTCCTAACTAAAACATGGTTTGTTCTGTCCTAACTGAAACAAGGTTTGTTCTGTTCTAACTAAAACATGGTTTGTTCTGTCCTAACTAAAACATGGTTTGTTCTGTCCTAACTGAAACATGGTTAGTTCTGTTCTAACTGAAACATGGTTAGTTCTATTCTAACTGAAACATGGTTAGTTCTGTTCTAACTGAAACATGGTTAGTTCTATTCTAACTGAAACATGGTTAGTTCTGTTCTACCTGAAACATGGTTTGTTCTGTTCTAACTGAAACATGGTTAGTTCTGTTCTACCTGAAACATGGTTTGTTCTGTTCTAACTGAAACATGGTTAGTTCTATTCTAACTGAAACATGGTTAGTTCTGTTCTAACTGAAATGTGTATACTTCTTTTCTATCTGAATGATTGTCCCTCCAGAGGGTTATGGTTCATATACAGTAGAACTATCTGTATGACCTCACTAGAAATAAACATGTTAGAAATAAACATCAGAACCATGGTCCAGTTGACCACCTTGTTTGAAGAACCCTCTGGAGTGAACACTCTTAACTGGGTCATTGACAACGTGGTCAGCTGTAATTGTTTGTTGATATAATGGTTTGTTGTTTTTCTAACAGAGATATGACCTTGATGGGGGGCAGCATACAACAGCCAGGCGCTAGAGATGGTATGTGTCTCAAATGGCACCCTATACCCTATGTAGTGCACTACTTTTGACCAGGACCCGTAGGGCTTTTTATAAAATAGGGTGTAATTTTGGACGCAAACGTGGAGTGAGGAGGTGAGAATGACCTGACAGGCTGGATACAGACAGTTTCTCCGTCTCTGCTGCCTGCTTCTCTGTCTGTCTTTCTGAGTGGGTGCTAGTTATTGTAGCTGTGCTTTGACATACAGTGTTATAAGTAGTTATTTTAGCTGCACTTTGATGGACAGTTCAGCCTTAAACAAGCCTCTAATATTATCTGCAGGCAGCAAAGTGCAGGCCTGACAGACACCAAGTATTAGTATTAGCCTGCCCTATTCCTCCCTTCCTCTCCTCCTCCTTCTCTCCTCTCCGATGAATAATCTCAATGGAAAATGGGAGGAAGTAGAGTCGTGTCATTGGTACAGAGTTCAGTCACTATACCACTATATATAACTATACTTTACTACTATACTATAACTATACTATATCACTATACTATAACTGTCCCCAGTGCCAATACAAGCCTAGTTCATCACTACAAACCAGCTCCCACTGTCCTAGATTGGGCTGTATTTGTGCTGGAAAATTGTTTTCAATCCTTTTATTTCCCTCTTCACCGTTTTATTTTGAGTCATGGCTGTCAGGTTTTACTGCCTTTTACAAACAGAACACATTCCCTGTGGAGCGGGGGTGTTAAATCTGTCTCCACAGCCCCGAGACACACACACACACACACACACACACACACACACACACACACACACACACACACACACACACACTCCGGAGATATGGGATTTGAATATACACAGAGGAAAAAGGAGAGAAGATAGTCTTTTTACACATTTATTGTGCTGCACCTACAATCTAAAAGCTTCTGTGAATAATGGCCACCATGTTTCCTCTTGGTTATCAGGTCTGGAAAATTAGCTTTTAAAATGCAGTTTGAAATCCATTTGTGTGATTGATGTGTGACAGGGCTAATAAATTTAGCCAGTTTCTGGGAGGCTTGGCCTCAGTCATTCTTTATGCCTGTCATGAAGCCCCACTACGAGGGGAGAACAGGGGAGTGGAGAGCCAGTCAGTCCTCCTCACAGATCCCATTGAGATAAACTGGCTGTCACTGCCTCGCACTTTACAGTCTCTATTGATGAAATGTTCAGTATATTCCAAGGGCGCGCCTCGTCAAATGATTTGATTCACTATTGTGTATTTACCCTCATATCATTTAGTAGTATTTGTCTGTTTCTACAAGTCTAATGTTAGCCTAACATCAATAGAAGACCTTGGCTGCCAGACATATACTAAATCTTTGTTTTAGTATCAAACAGACTTTGTAACCCGCCTGGAGTACATCTGTGTCTGAAGCTGTTCTAGCGTCACATTATTTCCCAGCATGCATTTCTCTAGCTCATGCATGAAATGAAGCTTTGTTGTGCTCATATTGGATTCAGCAAAGCAGAGAAGACATATAGCTTCAGATGCTGAAGAATATCGGACATGTCCTATTAGGTGGATTTTAGTGAATTTATCGACGAGAACTTCACAGTTTTAACACCTCTCAGTTTGCAATCTGTCTTTGTTTCCTTCTCTCTTACTCTGCTCCGAATATGCTCTTGGAATACACTTAGAATACCATCAATACACTTGCAATACCATCGGTACACTCAGAATACCATTTGTATAATCAGAATATCATCAAATTCAATACACTTACAATACCATCAGTGCACACAGAATACCATCAGTATACTCAGAATACCACACAGACTACCATCAGTATACTCAGAATACCACCCAGAATACCATCAGTATACTCAGAATACCACACAGAATACCATCAGTATACTCAGAATACCACATAGACTACCAAAAATGACAAAATAAATAAAGATTTGGTCATACAAAAAAAAACAAATAAAAAACCCCAGCTCCGAATACTTTCAATACACTCACAGACTGAGGGAGGAACGATGTCGCTCTCTGTCTCTCTCACCTTGGCCTCTCTCTCGGGCTGTGTCTCAAATGGCACCATATTCCCTATATAGTGCACTACTTTTGACCAGAGCCCTTAGGAGTCTAGTGTTTTAGATGTGTGTGTGTGAGCTAACTGAGTTAGCCCCCTATGGGAGCCATTCCCCAGAGCCCCCCAGCACCAGACCATCTAGTCTGCCTCCCAAATAGCATTCCCTATATAGTGCACTTCTTTAGACCAAGGCCCATAGTATAGGGTTTGCATAGGGTGCCATTTGGAAGACATCCCGGACCACCCACACTGAGCTGCCTGGCCCAGCCTCCTTCAGTAATGCAGATTGGTATGAAGGTCCAGAACCTGTCTGGTGCCAACCACACGGTTTAGAGTATCACTGGCCCCTCTCTCCTTCTCCTCTCTCCCTTTCCTCCTCCTCCTCATCTTTCTATTTCTCCTTTTCATTCACTACTAAACTACCTCCAAAGTGAAAGCATATGGTGGGGGATGAGGTTGGGGTGGGGGGTCAGGGGGAGAGAAATCATCATGTTTGCTTGGTTAATCAATCCCTGTAATGTTGGGGTTGGTTTGTTGAATGTTTGATTTGTATTATCTAGATACAAATAAAAACATTTTGGCTTGCAGTTTAGGTTGCTGTACACAAATGATTATCAAATCTCACGCATCATATGTGTTTAATGTGTTTAATGTGGTGTAGAGGAAATGTTCAAAGCAGCTCCTTCCTCCCCCACCGCGGTTGGCAGTCTATTTGTAGTGGGAATTAGGGGTTATAATCTGTAACAGTAATCTCTCATCTGCCTTCAGTGTATTTCCATTTTTCTGGCTGTGTAATCTAGCGTTTACAATATAATTTACGTGGATTCGCCTCTCCACCTACTGACATCTCTGTTCTTCTGCTTCAAGCCTGCTGGGAGACTGACAGACAGGGGACAAGCTCTAGGCACACTGATACTCTGCACACACACTCACACTCACACACATACACAGTTGATTGATGCTTAACTGAGACTGAGCTCTCGTGGCTGTCAAAGGCCTGCTAAGTCTCCTGAGCCTTCAGTTTACTGACAGTTGTAGATATTAAATTCATATTATATTCATATTATATTCATAGAGCGGTTTGGTGATGTGATCCCCTTGTAACAAGTTAATCTGTTTAGACTGACTATACAATGGTAGCCCTGGCTGCTAGCCAGATTGCCAAAACTGGAGGTGGATTGGTAACTGGGCAGCTGTCTGGGTTGTTGTTCTTGTTTTTGGTGGTGGTAATACATTCTGACTGGATCATTTTTAAGGTGGAGGCATCATTTTAATATGGTTCTGTACTGGTAAAAGGAAAATGAAAGAGCCCTGGCCAAAGTAGGTTGCTATACACTGAGTGTACAAAATATTAGGAACGGCACTTTCCGTGATATCGACTGACCAGGTGAAACCAGGTGAAAGCTATGATCCCTTATTGATGTCACTTGTAAAATGCACTTCAATCAGTGTAGATGAAGGGGAGGCAGGTTAAAGAAGGATTGTTAAGCCTTGAGACAATTGAGACATGGATCGTGTGTGTGTGCCATTCAGAGGGTGAGTGGGCAAGACAAAATATTTAAGTGCCTTTGAACAGGGTATGGTAGTAGGTGTCAGGCACACAGGTTTGAGTGTGTCAAGAACTGCAACGCTGCTGGGTTTTTCACACACAACAGTTTCCTGTTTGTATGAAGAGTGGTCCACCATCCAAAGGACATCCAGGCAAGTTGACACAACTGTGGGAAGCATTAGAGTCAACATGGGCCAGCATCCCTGTGGAACGCTTTTGGCACCTTGTAGAGTCAATGCCGCAATGAATTGGGGCCGTTCTGATGGCAACTCAATATTAGGAAGCTGTTTCTAATGTTTTATACACTCAGTGTATAGGGAATATGGTGCCATGTGGGACACGGTCAGAAGAGCAGGAGGACTTGTGTAGTTCCTCACTCTGGTCTAGATGCAGAGGATGAAGATGAAGCACGTGGTCCATTGATGTGACTGAGGATCTCCTCAGACCAAACTGTCATCTGCTCTACTTTAATCATCACTCTCTCCCTCGCTCCATATTTCTCTCCACAGCTTCGTTTAGAGTGCGTAAATGACTTGCAGTGATTTTCTACTTTTAGTTCCCCTTGAATGAAACACAAAGCCTTTGAAATGTGTCCAGCCAGAGCTGCACTTAGTAACCTGATGCAGGGCCCACTGCTTAATGGTTTGCATTAGCTGCGAGCAATAAAATTATCCTCCTTCCCAGGTCCTCCCTGCAAATGTTGTAATAATCATTTTTACCAAGATGGTTACCACATGCTGGAGCTGTTCCCTTCTTTCTCTCCGGTTTTCAAGGCTCTAATTTGCTGTTATTAATAATGAATAAAAATGCAATTTTCTTTTGGGTTGCCCCAGGGTTCTGGGAATCATTTCAATGAATATTTCAACACATTATTTTAATCATGGCTCCACATACACACACACACAGGGAGGGAGTGTTCTCAGACCCTCCCCATCATTATTAAACCCCATGTTGCTGCCTCCCTCCTTCCCACCTTCCCTCCATCCCTCCCTCCCTCCATGCCTCCGTCCCTCCATGCCGCCCTCCTCTCTCTGCCTCCCACCCTCCTTTCTCCCTCTCCCTCCTTCTCTCCCTGCCTCCCTCCATCCCACCCTGTCTCCCTCCCTGCCTGTGTTGAGAGTCCTACCTCTATGATTTACAAGTCTAGTTAAAAAACATAGTTAAAAAGGAGGCAAGCTGGGCCATTTAGACTTGTAATTTGATGCTGTATTTGTTAATGGGAGTGTTAGTGATTTATAGTGTAGTGGCTTCTGCTGCTGCTGCGGGGATGGATCCTGGTGTTGTGGTGCTGTGTGTGAACTTTATGTAGTGTGTGTGTGTGTGTGTGTGTGTGTGTGTGTGTTCTAACCTGCTCTGTCTAACCTGTCTATCTGTCTTTCTCTGTCTAGCCTGTCTCTCTCTCTCTGTCTGTCTCTGTCTAACCGGTCTATCTCTCTGTCTGTCTCTCAGTCTAACCTGTCTATCTCTCTCTGTCTGTCTCTCAGTCTAACCTGTCTCTCCCTCTCTGTCTGTGTCTGTTTAACCTGTCTATCCCTGTCTGTCTCTCAGTCTAACCTGTCTATCTCTGTCTGTCTCTCAGTCTAACCTGTCTATCTCTCTCTGTCTGTCTTTCTGTCTAACCTGTCTATCTCTCTCTGTCTGTCTCTCAGTCTAACCTGTCTATCTCTCTCTGTCTGCCGTTCAGTCTAACCTGTCTATCTCTGTCTGTCTCTCAGTCTAACCTGTCTATCTCTCTCTGTCTCTCTCTGTCTAACCTGTCTATCTCTCTCTGTCTTTCTGTCTAACCTGTCTATCTCTCTCTGTCTGTCTTTCTGTTTAACCTGTCTATCTCTCTCTGTCTGTCTCTGTTTAACCTGTCTATCTCTGTCTGTCTCAGTCTAACCTGTCTATCTCTGTCTGTCTCTCAGTCTAACCTGTCTATCTCTTTCTGTCTTTCTGTCTAACCTGTCTATCTCTCTCTGTCTGTCTCTCAGTCTAACCTATCTATCTCTGTCTGTCTCTCAGTCTAACCTGTCTATCTCTGTCTGTCTCTGTCTAACCTGTCTCTCTATCTCTGTCTCTCTTAGTCTAACCTGTCTATCTCTGTCTGTCTCTGTCTGTCTCTGTCTAACCTGTCTCTCTATCTCTGTCTGTCTCTTAGTCTAACCTGTCTATCTCTGTCTGTCTCTCAGTCTAACCTGTCTATCTCTGTCTATCTCTGTCTGTCTCTGTCTAACCTGTCTCTCTATCTCTGTCTGTCTCTTAGTCTAACCTGTCTATCTCTGTCTGTCTCTCAGTCAGCTGAATGACTTCTGGCGTCTGGATTACTGGGAGGACGACTTACGGAGGAGGCGGAGATTCGTACGGAACCCCTTTGGCTCCACCCACCTGGACATCCCCTGCAAGATGCTGGACGACTATGGTTAGTCAGCATGCTCCTGGCAGATTGATTGATTGAATTAATTGATTGATTGATGTGTGGTTGAAAACTGTAACAAGCAACCCTAATTCAACAGTTTTTCTTGTCGGCTATAATGATATCTGCTTCTGACGTGTCCTCTATTCTACAAGGTCTGTAGAAGTAACTAGTCTACTGATGGAATACTCAGTGGTTAGGGTTTGGGTGAACCATGACAGGGTTAGGGTGATACATGACAGGGTTAGTGTGATACATGACAGGGTTAGGGTGATACATGACAGGGTTAGGGTGATACATGACAGGGTTAGGGTGATACATGACAGGGTTAGTGTGATACATGACAGGGTTAGGGTGATACATGACAGGGTTAGGGTGATGCATGACAGGGTTAAGGTGATACATGTTAGGGTGATACATGTTAGGGTTAGGGTGATACATGACAGGGTTAGGGTGATACATGTTAGGGTTAGGGTGATACATGTTAGGGTTAGGGTGATACATGACAGGGTTAGGGTGATACATGACAGGGTTAGGGTGATACATGGCAGGGTTAGGGTGATACATGTTAGGGTTAGTGTGATACATGACAGGGTTAGGGTGATACATGGCAGGGTTAGGGTGATACATGTTAGGGTTAGGGTGATACATGTTAGGGTTTGGGTGATACATGTTAGGGTTAGGGTGATACATAACAGTATGAGAGGGTCTCAGTGTCCTCAGGGTCCTGGGTTGAACCGTGTACTATGGGCAGGGCCTGTTGCTGAGCTGAGAGAAGTTTATTGTCATTTTTATAAGCAACATATTTACTGCCTCTGTCAATTGAACATGACACATCCGTTCAATGAAACATTTTATTTTTATAGACTTAATCATTTTACTGTTGTGCTCTTAGTCTCAAACTGACAGGTCTACGTCCCAAGTGGCACCCTATTCCTTATATAGTGCACTACTTTTGACCAGAGCCCTGTGGACCCTGGTCAAAGGTAGTGCACTGTAAACTGATGGGAATAGGGTGCCACTTGGGACGCAACCTAGCAGAGCAGATGGAGTAAAGAAACAAGGGGAACAAAATCTATTGATTTAGAAACTCTACAAAGAACAAACATCTCAAAGTATTTAGTTTAAAGGTAGACTCAGTGATATGACGTAGATTCAGAATTTAAACAGCATAGTGGGTAAATTTCCGCAACAACTAAGAGCCTTGAAGTGTGAGGCTCAACTTCTCCGCTGTCTTGGTGCCCTGGCCTCCACGCTGTAACAGTGTGATGTGAACCCGTGCACATGCGCAGATACTGTGTGTGACTGTGTGAGAGCAAAGTCTTGCAACTCACTCATCTCAATATCTGTGGTGCTGCCCATGGCAACGTCATTTCGCTGAGTCTACCTTTAAATAAAAAATGCATCCACATCAAATAAAACAATGTTACAAGATAAAACATCATTCATTTCTCTGATGCTATTAAATCCTATTGTTCCAAGTTGTCTGCACACATCGGGAGGTATGATATTTCATAGTGAATGGAGGTGAGCAGTCATTAGGCCAGTTCTCTAGCCCATGCCTGATGACCCAGGTCTTTTATGAGGAGGGCCAGGTCTAGTATGAGGAGGGCCAGGTCTAGTATGAGGAGGGCCAGGTCTAGTATGAGGAGGGCCAGGTCTAGTATGAGGAGGGCCAGGTCTAGTATGAGGAGGGCCAGGTCTAGTATGAGGAGGCCCAGGTCTAGTATGAGGAGGCCCAGGTCTAGTATGAGGAGGCCCAGGTCTAGTATGAGGAGGCCCAGGTCTAGTATGAGGAGGCCCAGGTCTAGTATGAGGAGGCCCAGGTCTAGTATGAGGAGGGCCAGGTCTAGTATGAGGAGGGCCAGGTCTAGTATGAGGAGGGCCAGGTCTAGTATGAGGAGGACCAGGAGTTTGACCTCCAGGAGAAACTCTGGGCCCTAGTTTTGACCTCACACATACTGGTCTCTGTGTAATTGAGCCTGCTTCCCAAATGGTACCCTATTCCCTACATAGTGCATTACTTTTGACTAGAGGCTCTGGTCAAAAGTAGTGCACTGTGTAGGGAATAGGATGCCATTTGGGATGCAGCTGGCTGTGCTGGGGGAGCTGACTGTTGGGTCAGCATGTCATCTGGCCTCTCAACTCCTACAGATAACACACACACACACCAGCTGGTTTCTCTCTGTGCTGCAGGTGGCCCATGTTAATATCACACACACAATACTGATACCGTCTGCTTCTTATTTTACTCAGGTTCCTTTCTCAACTGTCCAGACAGCTCTACAGTGAGGGAAAAAATGATTTGATCCCCTGCTGATTTTATATGTTTGCCCACTGACAAAGAAATGATCAGTCTATAATTTTAATGGTAGGTTTATTTGAACAGTGAGAGACAGAATAACAACAACAAAAATCCAGAAAAACACATGTCAAAAATGTTATAAATTGATTTGCATTTTAATGAGGGAAGTAAGTATTTGACCCCCTCTCAATCAGAAAGATTTCTGGCTCCCAGGTGTCTTTTATACGGGTAACGAGCTGAGATTAGGAGCACACTCTTAAAGGGAGTGCTCCTAATCTCAGTTTGTTACCTGTATAAAAGACACCTGTCCACAGAGGCAATCAATCAATCAGATTCCAAACTCTCCACCATGGCCAAGACCAAAGAGCTCTCCAAGGATGTCAGGGACAAGATTGTAGACCTACACAAAGGCTGGAATGGGCTACAAGACCATCGCCAAGCAGCTTGGTGAGAAGGTGACAAGAGTTGGTGCGATTATTCGCAAATGGAAGAAACACAAAAGAACTGTCAATCTCCCTCGGCCTGGGGCTCCATGCAAGATCTCACCTCGTGGAGTTGCAATGATCATGAGAACGGTGAGGAATCAGCCCAGAACTACATGGGAAGATCTTGTCAATGATCTCAAGGCAGCTGGACCATAGTCACCAAGAAAACAATTGGTAACACACTACATCGTGAAGGACTGAAATCCTGCAGCACCCGCAAGGTCCCATTGCTCAAGAAAGCACATATACATGCCCCTCTGAAGTTTGCCAATGAACATCTGAATGATTCAGAGGACAACTGAGTGAAAGTGTTGTGGTCAGATGAGACCAAAATGGAGCTCTTTGGCATCAACTCAACTCGCCGTGTTTGGAGGAGGAGGAATGCTGCCTAAGACCCCAATAACACCATCCCCACCGTCAAACATGGAGGTGGAAACATTATGTTTTGGGGGTGTTGTTCTGCTAAGGGGACAGGACAACTTCACCGCATCAAAGGGACGATGGACGGGGCCATGTACCGTCAAATCTTGGGTGAGAACCTCAGACAGGGCATTGAAAATGGTTCATGGATGGGTATTCCAGCATGACAATGACCCAAAACACACGGCCAAGACAACAAAGGAGTGGCTCAAGAAGAAGCACATTAAGGTCCTGGAGTGGCCTAGCCAGTCTCCAGACCTTAATCCCATAGAAAATCTGTGGAGGGAGCTGAAGGTTCGAATTGCTAAACGTCAGCCTCGAAAACTTAATGACTTGGAGAAGATCTGCAAAGAGGAGTGGGACAAAATCCCTCCTGAGATGTATGCAAACCTGGTGGCCAACTACAAGAAACGTCTGACCTCTGTGATTGCCAACAAGGGTTTTGCCACCAAGTACCAAGTCATATTTTGCAGAGGGGTCAAATACTTATTTCCCTCATTAAAATGCAAATCAATTTGTAACATTTTTGACATGTGTTTTTCTGGATTTTTGTTGTTGTTATTCTGTCTCTCACTGTTCAAATAAACCTACCATTAAAATTATAGACGGACCATTTCTTTGTCAGTGGGCAAACGTACAAAATCAGCAGGGGATCAAATACTTTTTTCCCTCACTGTAATATACAAAAGGGAAATAAACAATAAAAATGAACAGTAAACATTACACATACAGAAGTTTTAAAACAATAAAGACATTACAAATGTAATATTATGTATATATACAGTGTTGTAACAATGTACAAATGGTTGAAGTACACAAGGGAAAATAAATAAGCATAAATAGGGGTTGTATGTTTGTTTTCAAATTCTTTGTTGATCTGTGTAATCTGAGGGAAGTATGTGTCTCTAATATGGTCATACACTGGGCAGGAGGTTAGGAAGTGCAGCTCAGTTTCCACCTCATTTTGTGGGCAGTGTGCACATAGGCAGACATGGCTCCCTAGAGAAGACAGGCTATGGCAGCCTTTCTCAATAGCAAGGCTATGCTCCCTGAGTCTGTACATAGTCAAAGCTTTCCTTAAGTTTGGGTCAGTCACAGTGGTCAGGTATTCTGCCACTGTGTATTCTCTGTTTAGGGCCAAATAGCATTCTAGTTTGCTTTGTTTTTTTGTTAATTCTTTCCAATGTGGCAAGTAATTATCTTTTTGTTTTCTCATGATTTGCTTGGGTCTAATTGTGCTCCTGTCCTAGGGTTCTGTGGGGTGTGTTTGTGTTTGTGAACACAGCCCCAGGACCAGCTTGCTTAGGGGACTCTTCTCCAGGTTCATCTCTCTGTAGATGATGGCTTTGTTATGGAAGGTTTGAGAATCGCTTCCTTTTAGGTGGTTGTAGAATTTAACGTCTCTTTTCTGGATTTTGATAATTAGTCCTAATTAGGCCTAATTCTGCTCTGCATGCATTATTCGGTGTTCTACGTTGGTGTTTGTCTCATTTTGTGAAATCTTGGTTGGTGTGCGGACTACAGACCTCACAAACATAAAGGACAATGGGATCTATGACTGATTCAAGTATTTCTACCCAGATCCTAATTGGCATGTTGGCTTCTTGCCTTGCCTCTCAGATCGTTCACAGCTTTGTGGAAGTTACCTGTGGCGCTGATGTTTAGGCCAAGGTATGTATAGTTATTTGTGTGCTCTAGGGCAATGGTGTCTAGATGGAATTTGTATTTGTGGTCCTGGCGACTGAACCTTTTTTTGGAACACCATTATTTTGGTCTTACTGAGATTTACTGTCAGGGCCCAGGTCTGGCAGAATCTGTGCAGAATATCTAGGTGCTGCTGTAGGCCCTGCTTGATTGGTGACAGAAGCACCAGATCATCAGCAAACAGTAGACATTTGACTTCAGATTCTAGTAGGGTGAGGCCGGGTGCTGCAGACTTTTCTAGTGCCCGCGCCAATTCGTTGATATATATGTTGAAGAGGGTGGGGCTTCAGCTGCATCCCTGTCTCACCCCATGGCCCTGTGGGAAGATACAGTGCCTTGCAAAAGTATTCGGCCCCCTTGAACTTTGCGACCTTTTGCCACATTTCAGGCTTCAAACATAAAGATATAAAACGGTATGTTTTTGTGAAGAATCAACAACAAGTGGGACACAATCATGAAGTGGAACGGCATTTATTGGATATTTCAAACTTTTTTAACAAATCAAAAACTGAAAAATTGGGCGTGCAAAATTATTCAGCCCCTTTACTTTCAGTGCAGCAAACTCTCTCCAGAAGTTCAGTGAGGATCTCTGAATGATCCAATGTTGACCTAAATGACTAATGATGATAAATATTATCCACCTGTGTGTAATCAAGTCTCCGTATAAATGCACCTGCACTGTGATAGTCTCAGAGGTCCGTTAAAAGCGCAGAGAGCATCATGAAGAACAAGGAACACACCAGGCAGGTCCGAGATACTGTTGTGAAGAAGTTTAAAGCCGGATTTGGATACAAAAATATTTCCCAAGCTTTAAACATCCCAAGGAGCACTGTGCAAGCGATAATATTGAAATGGAAGGAGTATCAGACCACTGCAAATCTACCAAGACCTGGCCGTCCCTCTAAACTTTCAGCTCATACAAGGAGAAGACTGATCAGAGATGCAGCCAAGAGGCCCATGATCACTCTGGATGAACTGCAGAGATCTACAGCTGAGGTGGGAGACTCTGTCCATAGGACAACAATCAGTCGTATATTGCACAAATCTGGCCTTTATGGAAGAGTGGCAAGAAGAAAGCCATTTCTTAAAGATATCCATAAAAAGTGTTGTTTAAAGTTTGCCACAAGCCATCTGGGAGACACACCAAACATGTGGAAGAAGGTGCTCTGGTCAGATGAAACCAAAATTGAACTTTTTGGCAACAATGCAAAACGTTATGTTTGGCGTAAAAGCAACACAGCTGAACACACCATCCCCACTGTCAAACATGGTGGTGGCAGCATCATGGTTTGGGCCTGCTTTTCTTCAGCAGGGACAGGGAAGATGGTTAAAATTGATGGGAAGATGGATGGAGCCAAATACAGGACCATTCTGGAAGAAAACCTGATGGAGTCTGCAAAAGACCTGAGACTGGGACGGAGATTTGTCTTCCAACAAGACATTGATCCAAAACATAAAGCAAAATCTACAATGGAATGGTTCAAAAATAAACAAATCCAGGTGTTAGAATGGCCAAGTCAAAGTCCAGACCTGAATCCAATCGAGAATCTGTGGAAAGAACTGAAAACTGCTGTTCACAAATGCTCTCCATCCAACCTCACTGAGCTCGAGCTGTTTTGCAAGGAGGAATGGGAAAAAATGTCAGTCTCTTGATGTGCAAAACTGATAGAGACATACCCCAAGCGACTTACAGCTGTAATCGCAGCAAAAGGTGGCGCTACAAAGTATTAACTTAAGGGGGCTGAATAATTTTGCACGCCCAATTTTTCAGTTTTTGATTTGTTAAAAAAGTTTGAAATATCCAATAAATGTCGTTCCACTTCATGATTGTGTCCCACTTGTTGTTGATTCTTCACAAAAAAATACAGTTTTATATATTTATGTTTGAAGCCTGAAATGTGGCAAAAGGTCGCAAAGTTCAAGGGGGCCGAATACTTTCGCAAGGCACTGTATTTGTGTGTTTTTGCCAATTTTAACCTCACACTTGTTGTTGGTGTACATTCATTTTATAATGTTGTATGTTTTACCCCCAACACCACTTTCCATCAATTTGTATAGCAGACCCTCATGCCAAATTTAGTCGAAGGCTTTTTTTAAATCAACAAAGCATGAGAAGACTTTGCCATTGTTTTGGTTTGTTAGTTTGTCAATTAGGGTGTGCAGGGTGAATACATGGTATGTTGTACGGTAATTTGGTAAAAAGCCAATTTGACATTTGCTCAGTACATTGTTTTCATTGAGGAAATGTACGAGTCTGCTGTTAATCATAATGCAGAGGATTTTCCCAATTTTGCTGTTGACACATATCCCATGGTAGTTATTGGGGTCAAATTTGTCTCCACTTTTGTGGATTGGGGTGATCAGTCCTTGGTTCCAAATATTGGGGAAGATGCCAGAGCTAAGGATGATGTTAAAGAGTTTTAGTATAGCCAATTGGAATTTGTTGTCTGTATATTTGATCATTTCATTAAGGATACCATCAACACCACATGCCTTTTTGGGTTGGAGGGTTTTTATTTTGTCCTGTAGCTCATTCAAGGTAATTGGAGAATCCAGTGTTCTCTCTCTCTCTCTTGCTTGCTTCCTCTCAATTCAATTCATTGGGCTTTATTGGCATGGGAAACATGTGTTAACATTGACAAAGCAAGTGAGGTAGATAATATACAAAAGTGAAATAAACAATAGAAATTAACCGTTAACATTTTTCTAAACAATAGACATTACAAATGTCATATTATGTATATACAGTGTTGAAACCTCTCTCTCGCTCTCTCTCTCTCTCTCTCTCTCTCTCTCTCTCTTTTTTTTGTTGACGGTGCTGTCACTGTTGTTCCTATGGGGGAGATGAAGACAGTTAGAGACACTATGGCCTGTAATAAAGCTGTCCCCTCGTGTGCTCGTTAGATCAGGTAGTGTTCCTGTGCGCACATTTGTGTCTCCACAGATGAGCACATTTCCCTGGGCCTGGAAATGGCACGTCTCTTCCTCAAGGGTGGGGAAGATCTCCTCTGAGTAATATGGGGATTCTGAGGGGGGGATATATATTGCGCCAAGGAACACATATTTTTCTGCCAGTACAAGTTATTTTTTCAGTTTTAACCAAATGTGATATTTGCCAATTTTGAGGGGATCAATTAGATGTTGTAGGATTTGTACCAAATGATCAGTCCTCCAGAGTCTCTGCTTCTATTGACAGAGCTGTGTTGCTGTGACGGCACAATGACCTCTCTGTAGCCTGTGGGGCAGTGAGTGACAATGTCAGCCTTACACCATGTCTCCTGCAGAATGATGACGTGAACATCTTTAAGATTTGTGTTGAACTCCAGTGCTAAACTCTTTAGTCCAAAGGTTGATGGGTTTTATGTCCTAAATGTTCCACATGCTGACTGATAGTGATTTCATGTTGCAAAAAGAAAGAATAGCAGTCAGAAATACAGTAACAACTAACTAATAAGTTGTTAAGAGTGAGATAAACAGGATAACAGCAAAAATATGTTATATATATATATATATTCCTATTCATTGAACAAGTAAATTCTAGTGTGTGTGTGTGTGTGTGTGTGTGTGTGTGTGTGTGTGTGTGTGTGTGTGTGTGTGTGTGTGTGTGTGTGTGTGTGTGTGTTCTGATGCTTTCTTTCTGCAGCAGACCCTGAAGAAAATAATGTTGTCAATGCTTTTTTTCCTGTTTGTAAACTGTTGTTCTCCCTGTCCTTTAGTAGGTGGCGTATGTGCGTGTCAGTGGTGTCTCTCCCAGTCTGAAGACTTGTTGACACCCTGGTGTCTCTCAGTGCTTCTAATGACTACAATAATGTAGAAGTTTCTCCTGTGAGAAGGATTGTATTTTTTGCTCTCTCTCTCTTGCTCTCCCCCCTCACAATCTCTACCCTCCCCCACTCTCTTTATGGGCCTTGGTCGAAAGTAGTGCTCTATATAGGAAATGTTGTGCGATTTGGGACACAGCCCATATTAAAGATGAGATGTATCTTTAGTGGATAATCTAGAGCATCAGATCGTTAGTAGTCTCCGTCTCCAAACTCTGTTTCCTGTGGTTTGACAGCCACTCCCACCAACCGTAGTACACATACATAGAACATAGTCTGTTTATTACAGATATAGAAGTTAACAAAACATAATGCCAGTGGGTTGTTAGCTATGTAGTGGTTATTACAGATATAGATTTTAGTGGGAAGGCCTGTTGAGAGAGAGAGAGTTTACTCTTCAGTTCCTTCTTGAATGTGTGGATTGAAACTTCAACATTGACAGGGTGAGGAGGACTAAGGAGGGTTAGCGTTGTGTCTCTGCCCTCTGTCTGTCAGTATGACTATACCCTCTGTGTTCTGTAGCAGCAGCAGAGGATATAGTTAGCTGATTGGAACTGGGGAACCATGAAATGGAAGTCAGGTTCATATTGATCCAGTGTTTAACAGGCTGTTCTACCTCCAGGTGTCCTTGCTGCCTTGCTCAGATGAACAGGCAGTGTGCGTCCCAAATGGCACCTTATTCCCCCATAGGCTCTGGTCAAAAGTAGTGGACAATCAGGCTCTCTCTGACCCTCTGCTACTCACACACGGATCTTTATAGCTCGTTACAGCAGAATTTGCACACACATGCACGCACAAATTCACGCACACGCAGACAAACACACACTCTACTACATAGCAGTAGAACACACATCATCACTTGCTACCATTCTGTAAATTATACTATATCCTCTCTAGCCTGCCATTCCCTGGTTCATTATTATGACTAATGAAGATTCACTCTGAAGGAGATGAGAGCTGCATGTTGTCTGACTGACTTTCAATGAGCTCTCTAAGGTATAGCTCTGTGGAGCATGCCTGGAACCTCAATAATACAGTAAGTGATGAGTAAAGGTATAACTACAGAGCTTCTAGCTGCAGAGCATCTAGCTCCAGAGCTTCTAGCTACAGAGCATCTAGCTACAGAGCATCTAGCTCCAGAGCATCTAGCTCCAGAGCATCTAGCTCCAGAGCTTCTAGCTACAGAGCATCTAGCTCCAGAGCTTCTAGCTACAGAGCATCTAGCTACAGAGCATCTAGCTACAGAGCTTCTAGCTACAGAGCATCTAGCTCCAGAGCTTCTAGCTACAGAGCATCTAGCTCCAGAGCATCTAGCTCCAGAGCATCTAGCTACAGAGCTTCTAGCTACAGAGCATCTAGCTCCAGAGCATCCAGCTCCAGAGCGTCTAGCTACAGAGCATCTAGCTACAGAGCATCTAGCTACAAGGCATCTAGCTACAGGGTATCTAGCTACAGGGTATCTAGCTTCAGGGTATCTAGCTTCAGAGCATCTAGCAACAGAACATTTAGTTATAGGTTATCTAGCTACAGAGCATCTAGCTACAGGGCATCTAGCTACAGAGCATCTAGCTACAGGATATCTAGCTACAGAGCATCTAGCAACAGAACATTCAGCTACAGATTAACTAGCTCCAGAGCATCTAGCTACAGGGCATCTAGCTACAGAGCATTTAGCTACAAGGCATCTAGCTACAGGGCATTTAGCTATAGAGCATCTAGCAACCGAACATTTAGCTACAGAGCATCTAGCTACAGGGCATCTAGCTATAGCTACAGAGCATCTAGCTACAGGGCATCTAGCTATAGCTACAGGACATCTAGCTACAAGGCATCTAGCTACAGGGTATCTAGCTACAGAGCATCTAGCAACAGAACATTTAGCTACAGAACATTTAGCTACAGAGCATCCAACTACAGAGCATCTAGCTACAGGGCATCTAGCTACAGGGCATCTAGCTATAGCTACAGAGCATCTAGCTGCAGAGCATTTAGCTACAGAGCATCTAGCTACATGGGCATTTAGCTATAGCTATAGAGCATCTAGCTGCAGAGCATCTATCTACAGGGCATCTAGCTACATGGGATCGAGCTACAGAGCCTCTCGCTACAGGGCATCAAGCTTAAGGGCATCTAGCTAGAGGGCATCTAGCCACAGAGCATCTAGCTACAGATAATCTACTGTACTTACAGAGTATCTAGGCCAGGGCTGATCTCCAGGTATAGAGGGTGTAGTAATGAGACTTTGTCTCTACTCTCTCTTTACTTTCTATTTATACTCTCTCCCTACTCTGTCTCTACTCTCTTTCGACTCTCTCACTCTACTCCCTGTCTCTACTCTGTCTCTACTCTCTTTCTACTCTCTCTCTAATCTCTGTCTCTATTCTCTCTCTATTCTCTCTCTCTCTAGCAACAGAACATTTAGCTACAGAACATTTAGCTACAGAGCATCCAACTACAGAGCATCTAGCTACAGGGCATCTAGCTACAGGGCATCTAGCTATAGCTACAGAGCATCTAGCTGCAGAGCATTTAGCTACAGAGCATCTAGCTACATGGGCATTTAGCTATAGCTATAGAGCATCTAGCTGCAGAGCATCTATCTACAGGGCATCTAGCTACATGGGATCGAGCTACAGAGCCTCTCGCTACAGGGCATCAAGCTTAAGGGCATCTAGCTAGAGGGCATCTAGACACAGAGCGTCTAGCTACAGAGAATCTACTGTACTTACAGAGTATCTAGGCCAGGGCTGATCTCCAGGTATAGAGGGTGTAGTAATGAGACTTTGTCTCTACTCTCTCTTTACTTTCTATTTCTACTCTCTCCCTACTCTGTCTCTACTCTCTTTCGACTCTCTCACTCTACTCCCTGTCTCTACTCTGTCTCTACTCTCTTTCTACTCTCTCTCTAATCTCTGTCTCTATTCTCTCTCTATTCTCTCTCTACTCTCTGTTTCTACTCTCTCTCTACTCTCTGTTTTTACTCTGTTTCTACTCTCTGTTTCTACTCTCTCTCTCTACTCTCTGTCTCTACTCTCTGTCTCTACTCTCTGTTTCTACTCTCTCTCTCTACTCTCTGTCTCTACTCTCTGTTTCTACTCTCTCTCTACTCTCTCTCTACTCTCTGTTTCTACTCTCTCTCTCTCCTCTCTGTTTCTACTCTCTCTACACTTTCTCTCTACTCTCTCTCTCCACTCTCTGTCTCTACTCTCTGTCTCTTCTCTTTCTACTCTCTGTCTCTACTCTCTGTTTCTACTCTCTCTACTCTGTTTCTACTTTCTCTCGACTCTGTTTCTACTCTCTCTCTCTACTCTCTCCCTCTACTCTGTCTCTCTACTATCTGTTTCTACTCTCTGTTTCTACTCTCTGTCTCTACTCTGTCTCTCTCTCTGTATTCTCGGTTTCTACGCTCTCTCTCTCTACTCTCTGTTTCTACTCTCTCTCTACTCTCTGTTTCTATTCTCTCTCTACTCTGTTTCTACTCTCTGTTTCTACTCTCTCTCTACTCTGCTTTTACTCTCTCCCTACTCTGTCTCTACTCTCTTTCGACTCTCTCACTCTACTCCCTGTCTCTACTCTGTCTCTACTCTCTTTCTACTCTCTCTCTAATCTCTGTCTCTATTCTCTCTCTATTCTCTCTCTACTCTCTGTTTCTACTCTCTCTCTACTCTCTGTTTTTACTCTGTTTCTACTCTCTGTTTCTACTCTCTCTCTCTACTCTCTGTCTCTACTCTCTGTCTCTACTCTCTGTTTCTACTCTCTCTCTCTACTCTCTGTCTCTACTCTCTGTTTCTACTCTCTCTCTACTCTCTCTCTACTCTCTGTTTCTACTCTCTCTCTCTCCTCTCTGTTTCTACTCTCTCTACACTTTCTCTCTACTCTCTCTCTCCACTCTCTGTCTCTACTCTCTGTCTCTTCTCTTTCTACTCTCTGTCTCTACTCTCTGTTTCTACTCTCTCTACTCTGTTTCTACTTTCTCTCGACTCTGTTTCTACTCTCTCTCTCTACTCTCTCCCTCTACTCTGTCTCTCTACTATCTGTTTCTACTCTCTGTTTCTACTCTCTGTCTCTACTCTGTCTCTCTCTCTGTATTCTCGGTTTCTACGCTCTCTCTCTCTACTCTCTGTTTCTACTCTCTCTCTACTCTCTGTTTCTATTCTCTCTCTACTCTGTTTCTACTCTCTGTTTCTACTCTCTCTCTACTCTGCTTTTACTCTCTCCCTACTCTGTCTCTACTCTCTTTCGACTCTCTCACTCTACTCCCTGTCTCTACTCTGTCTCTACTCTCTTTCTACTCTCTCTCTAATCTCTGTCTCTATTCTCTCTCTATTCTCTCTCTACTCTCTGTTTCTACTCTCTCTCTACTCTCTGTTTTTACTCTGTTTCTACTCTCTGTTTCTACTCTCTCTCTCTACTCTCTGTCTCTACTCTCTGTCTCTACTCTCTGTTTCTACTCTCTCTCTCTACTCTCTGTCTCTACTCTCTGTTTCTACTCTCTCTCTCTACTCTCTCTCTACTCTCTGTTTCTACTCTCTCTCTCTCCTCTCTGTTTCTACTCTCTCTACACTTTCTCTCTACTCTCTCTCTCCACTCTCTGTCTCTACTCTCTGTCTCTTCTCTTTCTACTCTCTGTCTCTACTCTCTGTTTCTACTCTCTCTACTCTGTTTCTACTTTCTCTCGACTCTGTTTCTACTCTCTCTCTCTACTCTCTCCCTCTACTCTGTCTCTCTACTATCTGTTTCTACTCTCTGTTTCTACTCTCTGTCTCTACTCTGTCTCTCTCTCTGTATTCTCGGTTTCTACGCTCTCTCTCTCTACTCTCTGTTTCTACTCTCTCTCTACTCTCTGTTTCTATTCTCTCTCTACTCTGTTTCTACTCTCTGTTTCTACTCTCTCTCTACTCTGCTTTTACTCTCTCCCTACTCTGTCTCTACTCTCTTTCGACTCTCTCACTCTACTCCCTGTCTCTACTCTGTCTCTACTCTCTTTCTACTCTCTCTCTAATCTCTGTCTCTATTCTCTCTCTATTCTCTCTCTACTCTCTGTTTCTACTCTCTCTCTACTCTCTGTTTTTACTCTGTTTCTACTCTCTGTTTCTACTCTCTCTCTCTACTCTCTGTCTCTACTCTCTGTCTCTACTCTCTGTTTCTACTCTCTCTCTCTACTCTCTGTCTCTACTCTCTGTTTCTACTCTCTCTCTACTCTCTCTCTACTCTCTGTTTCTACTCTCTCTCTCTCCTCTCTGTTTCTACTCTCTCTACACTTTCTCTCTACTCTCTCTCTCCACTCTCTGTCTCTACTCTCTGTCTCTTCTCTTTCTACTCTCTGTCTCTACTCTCTGTTTCTACTCTCTCTACTCTGTTTCTACTTTCTCTCGACTCTGTTTCTACTCTCTCTCTCTACTCTCTCCCTCTACTCTGTCTCTCTACTATCTGTTTCTACTCTCTGTTTCTACTCTCTGTCTCTACTCTGTCTCTCTCTCTGTATTCTCGGTTTCTACGCTCTCTCTCTCTACTCTCTGTTTCTACTCTCTCTCTACTCTCTGTTTCTACTTTCTCTCTACTCTGTTTCTACTCTCTGTTTCTACTCTCTCTCTACTCTGCTTTTACTCTCTCTCTCTACTCTCTGTTTCTACTCTCTGTTTCTACTGTCTCTCTACTCTTTCTCTACTCTCTGTCTCTACTCTCTGTTTCTACTATCTGTCTCTACTCTCTGTTTCTACTCTCTCTACTCTGTCTTTACTCTAACTCTACTCTCTCTCTCTACTCTGTCTATACTCTCTCTCTACTCTCTCTCTACTCTCTGTCTCACTCTCTCTCTACTCTCTGTCTTTACTCTCTGTTTCTACTCTCTCTACTCTCTCTCTACTTTGTCTTTACTCTAACTCTACTCTCTCTCTACTCTCTCTCTACTCTCTGTTTCTACTCTCTCTCTACTCTCTGTTTTTACTGTTTCTACTCTCTTTTTCTACTCTCTACTCTCTGTTTCTACTCTCTGTTTCTACTTTCTCTCTACTATCTGTTTCTACTCTCTCTGTATTCTCTGTTTCTACTCTCTCTCTCTCTACTCTTTGTTTCTACTCTCTCTCTACTCTCTGTTTCTACTCTCTGTTTCTACTCTGTTTCTACTCTCTCTACTTTGTTTCTACTCTCTCTCTACTCTCTGTTTCTACTCTCTGTTTCTACTCTGTTTCTACTCTCTCCCTACTCTTTCTCTACTCTCTGTCTCTACTCTCTGTTTCTACTCTCTCTCTACTCTTTGTTTCTACTATCTGTCTCTACTCTCTGTTTCTACTCTCTCTCTACTCTCTCTTTACTCTAACTCTACTCTCTCTCTACTCTCTCTCTACTATCTGTCTCACTCTCTCTCTACTCTCTGTCTTTACGCTCTGTTTCTACTCTCTCTACTCTCTCTCTCTACTTTGTCTTTACTCTAACTCTACTCTATATCTACTCTCTCTCTACTCTGTTTCTACTCTCTCTCTACTCTCTGTTTCTACTCTCTCTCTCTCCTCCCTGTTTCTACTCTCTCTACGCTTTCTCTCTACTCTCTGTCTCTACTCTCTGTCTCTACTCTCTGTCTCTACTCTGTTTCTACTATCTCCCTCTACGCTCTGTCTCTACTCTCTTTCCACTCTGTCTCTACTCTCTGTCTCTTCCCTTTCTACTCTCTGTTTCTACTCTCTCTACTCTGTTTCTACTTTCTCTCGACTCTGTTTCTACTCTCTCTCTCTACTCTCTGTTTCTACTCTCTCTCTCTCCTCCCTGTTTCTACTCTCTCTCTACGCTTTCTCTCTACTCTCTGTCTCTACTCTCTGTCTCTACTCTCTGTCTCTACTCTGTTTCTACTATCTCCCTCTACGCTCTGTCTCTACTCTCTCTCCACTCTGTCTCTACTCTCTGTCTCTTCCCTTTCTACTCTCTGTTTCTACTCTCTCTACTCTGTTTCTACTTTCTCTCGACTCTGTTTCTACTCTCTCTCTCTACTCTCTCCCTCTACTCTGTCTCTCTACTATCTGTTTCTACTCTCTGTTTCTACTCTCTACTCTCTGTTTCTACTCTCTGTCTCTACTGTCTCTCTCTCTGTATTCTCTGTTTCTATGCTCTCTCTCTCTACTCTCTGTTTCTACTCTCTCTCTCTACTCTCTGTTTCTACTCTCTCTCTCCTCCCTGTTTCTACTCTCTCTCTACGCTTTCTCTCTACTCTCTGTCTCTACTCTCTGTCTCTACTCTCTGTCTCTACTCTGTTTCTACTATCTCCCTCTACGCTCTGTCTCTACTCTCTCTCCACTCTGTCTCTACTCTCTGTCTCTTCTCTTTCTACTCTCTGTTTCTACTCTCTCTACTCTGTTTCTACTTTCTCTCGACTCTGTTTCTACTCTCGCTCTCTGTTTCTACTCTCTGTCTCTACTGTCTCTCTCTCTGTATTCTCTGTTTCTATGCTCTCTCTCTCTACTCTCTGTTTCTACTCTCTCTCTACTCTCTCTCTCTCTACTCTCTGTTTCTATTCTCTCTCTACTCTCTGTTTCTACTCTCTGTTTCTACTCTCTCTCTACTCTGCTTTTACTCTCTCTCTCTACTCTGTTTCTACTCTCTGTTTCTACTCTCTCTACTCTCTGTCTCTACTCTCTGTCTCTACTCTCTGTTTCTACTCTCTCTCTACTCTCTCTCTCTACTCTCTGTTTCTATTCTCTCTCTACTCTCTGTCTCTACTCTCTGTCTCTACTCTCTGTTTCTACTCTCTCTCTACTCTCTCTCTCTACTCTCTGTTTCTATTCTCTCTCTACTCTCTGTTTCTACTCTCTGTTTCTACTCTCTCTCTACTCTGCTTTTACTCTCTCTCTCTACTCTCTGTTTCTACTCTCTGTTTCTACTCTCTCTCTCTACTCTCTCCCTCTACTCTGTCTCTATTATCTGTTTCTACTCTCTGTTTCTACTCTCTACTCTGTCTCTCTCTCTGTATTCTCGGTTTCTACGCTCTCTCTCTCTACTCTCTGTTTCTACTCTCTCTCTACTCTCTCTCTCTACTCTCTGTTTCTATTCTCTCTCTACTCTGTTTCTACTCTCTCTCTACTCTCTCTTTACTCTAACTCTACTCTCTCTCTACTCTCTGTCTCTACTCTCTCTCTACTCTCTCTCTACTATCTGTCTCACTCTCTCTCTACTCTCTGTCTTTACGCTCTGTTTCTACTCTCTCTACTCTCTCTCTCTACTTTGTCTTTACTCTAACTCTACTCTATATCTACTCTCTCTCTACTCTGTTTCTACTCTCTCTCTACTCTCTGTTTCTACTCTCTCTCTCTCCTCCCTGTTTCTACTCTCTCTACGCTTTCTCTCTACTCTCTGTCTCTACTCTCTGTCTCTACTCTCTGTCTCTACTCTGTTTCTACTATCTCCCTCTACGCTCTGTCTCTACTCTCTTTCCACTCTGTCTCTACTCTCTGTCTCTTCCCTTTCTACTCTCTCTCTACTCTCTCTTTACTCTAACTCTACTCTCTCTCTACTCTCTGTCTCTCTCTCTACTCTCTCTCTACTATCTGTCTCACTCTCTCTCTACTCTCTGTCTTTACGCTCTGTTTCTACTCTCTCTACTCTCTCTCTCTACTTTGTCTTTACTCTAACTCTACTCTATATCTACTCTCTCTCTACTCTGTTTCTACTCTCTCTCTACTCTCTGTTTCTACTCTCTCTCTCTCCTCCCTGTTTCTACTCTCTCTACGCTTTCTCTCTACTCTCTGTCTCTACTCTCTGTCTCTACTCTCTGTCTCTACTCTGTTTCTACTATCTCCCTCTACGCTCTGTCTCTACTCTCTTTCCACTCTGTCTCTACTCTCTGTCTCTTCCCTTTCTACTCTCTGTTTCTACTCTCTCTACTCTGTTTCTACTTTCTCTCGACTCTGTTTCTACTCTCTCTCTCTACTCTCTGTTTCTACTCTCTCTCTCTCCTCCCTGTTTCTACTCTCTCTCTACGCTTTCTCTCTACTCTCTGTCTCTACTCTCTGTCTCTACTCTCTGTCTCTACTCTGTTTCTACTATCTCCCTCTACGCTCTGTCTCTACTCTCTCTCCACTCTGTCTCTACTCTCTGTCTCTTCCCTTTCTACTCTCTGTTTCTACTCTCTCTACTCTGTTTCTACTTTCTCTCGACTCTGTTTCTACTCTCTCTCTCTACTCTCTCCCTCTACTCTGTCTCTCTACTATCTGTTTCTACTCTCTGTTTCTACTCTCTACTCTCTGTTTCTACTCTCTGTCTCTACTGTCTCTCTCTCTGTATTCTCTGTTTCTATGCTCTCTCTCTCTACTCTCTGTTTCTACTCTCTCTCTCTACTCTCTGTTTCTACTCTCTCTCTCCTCCCTGTTTCTACTCTCTCTCTACGCTTTCTCTCTACTCTCTGTCTCTACTCTCTGTCTCTACTCTCTGTCTCTACTCTGTTTCTACTATCTCCCTCTACGCTCTGTCTCTACTCTCTCTCCACTCTGTCTCTACTCTCTGTCTCTTCTCTTTCTACTCTCTGTTTCTACTCTCTCTACTCTGTTTCTACTTTCTCTAGACTCTGTTTCTACTCTCGCTCTCTGTTTCTACTCTCTGTCTCTACTGTCTCTCTCTCTGTATTCTCTGTTTCTATGCTCTCTCTCTCTACTCTCTGTTTCTACTCTCTCTCTACTCTCTCTCTCTCTACTCTCTGTTTCTATTCTCTCTCTACTCTCTGTTTCTACTCTCTGTTTCTACTCTCTCTCTACTCTGCTTTTACTCTCTCTCTCTACTCTGTTTCTACTCTCTGTTTCTACTCTCTCTACTCTCTGTCTCTACTCTCTGTCTCTACTCTCTGTTTCTACTCTCTCTCTACTCTCTCTCTCTACTCTCTGTTTCTATTCTCTCTCTACTCTCTGTTTCTACTCTCTGTTTCTACTCTCTCTCTACTCTGCTTTTACTCTCTCTCTCTACTCTCTGTTTCTACTCTCTGTTTCTACTCTCTCTCTCTACTCTCTCCCTCTACTCTGTCTCTATTATCTGTTTCTACTCTCTGTTTCTACTCTCTACTCTGTCTCTCTCTCTGTATTCTCGGTTTCTACGCTCTCTCTCTCTACTCTCTGTTTCTACTCTCTCTCTACTCTCTCTCTCTACTCTCTGTTTCTATTCTCTCTCTACTCTCTGTTTCTACTCTCTCTCTACTCTGCTTTTACTCTCTCTCTACTCTCTGTTTCAACTCTCTGTTTCTACTCTCTCCCTACTCTTTCTCTACTCTCTGTCTCTACTCTCTGTTTCTACTCTCTCTCTCTACTCTCTGTTTCTACTATCTGTCTCTACTCTCTGTTTCTACTCTCTCTCTACTCTGTCTTTACTCTAACTCTACTCTCTGTCTCTACTCTCTCTCTACTCTCTCTCTACTCTCTGTCTCACTCTCTCTCTACTCTCTGTCTTTACTCTCTGTTTCTACTCTCTCTACTCTCTCTCTACACTTTGTCTTTACTCTATCTCTACTCTCTCTCTACTCTGTGTTTCTACTCTCTCTCTACTCTCTGTTTCTACTCTCTCTCTACTCTCTGTTTCTACTCTGTTTCTACTCTCTTTTTCTACTCTCTACTCTCTGTTTCTACTCTCTGTTTCTACTTTCTCTCTACTATCTGTTTCTACTCTCTCTGTCTTCTCTGTTTCTACTCTCTCTCTCTACTCTTTGTTTCTACTCTCTCTCTACTCTCTGTTTCTACTCTCTGTTTCTACTCTGTTTCTACTCTCTCTACTCTGTTTCTACTCTCTCTCTACTCTCTGTTTCTACTCTTTGTTTCTTTCCTGTTTTAGACTGAGCAGCGTCTCCCAGCGTTCAGACTATCCCAGGGTTCAGTGATGCCGGACTGCTTGTATCGTGTGGAATGTGAATCCCGTGGAGAGAGAGGCAGGGGGAGGGAGAGAGGCTCCATAGGAGGGCAGAGAGAGATCTGGGAATGATGTAGGCTGGAAAATAGAAGAGAAGAGAAGAGGGGACTACAGTTAAGGAAACACTGCTATGTGAATAGGAAATGCTACTATATTAAACACAGTTCATGAAGCAGTGCAAGGAGACAGAGTGGTGTTTTGCCCTGTTATCACTCTGTAGGATTATCATGTCATAAAGCATAGAGACTTTACAGAGACAAGTAGGCATGGGTTAATTAAGGCTGGGTTTGTTAGGGGTAGAGGGACACCCCCATCTAGGAACAGTGTCTGGAGAGAGGGAAGAGGCAAGAGGCAAGAAAGGAGGAGGAAAAAGCCCATTCTGCATTGCTGTTACTGTCCAAAACAAACGCTAAAACTTTGCATCTGTCTCCGATTTCGCTGTTCTGGGCGGGATCTGTGTTGGTAGCGTGGAGGCATGGGAGGAAACGTTATCTCCAAAACGGTTCTTGTCAGGTCGCTAGTGTGGTGGACGAACACACAACATAAAGCTTTTTTAATGACTTTCCAAAACATAAATGATGGATGTTCAGCCTGTTTCTTTTGCAGTAAATATACATGTCCTGCATAGCAGTATTGCCCATTTTGTTTGATCCAGTTTGTGTAATTGATGTACAATATTTGTTATTCAAAAAAAGCTCCACTGTAATTCTAATGTTTCATCTTTTATTTATGGTTGTATATATTGAATTATTCTAAAGTATATTTGCCATTAGACTTATTCCTCTGTTGGGAAATGTACTGTAGCAGAGTAGGCTGTTAAGTGAAACAACATGTGATAGAGTTTCTCCTTAAGGAGCGAGAGGTTGGGGCTTATGAGACGTAGGAGACCAAGAAAAACACATGCTCCTTGACTCTGACTGAGGCTATAAAAATGAAAGGCTCATGCCATAGAATACTTCAGGGTTCTCCCAATATATAAAACATGGACCGTTATATCACAGTTTGAGCCTTTGCTTCTTTTTTAGAAGCCTATCAACTATTATCTATTCCACATTGAACAGTAAAACTACTGAACACTAAAATAGTTCCCTTCTCTGAGATTGTAAACTTTATTTGACCAAAGCTGAAAGCCCACATCCACTTGTTATCATCACCCTCGGACTGGGAGGGAAATGTCCTCGTAGTGGAAACATTGAAAATGTGTCAGTCTGTCCTGTTGACATGGCGATAGGGAATGGGTGACATTAGCTTTGCTCTCTCTTCCTCCTCCTCTCGCTCTCTCTCCCTTTTTCTCTCTCTCCCTCTCTCTTCCACTCCCGGTCCCTCTCTCTCCCTCTCCCTCTCTCTATCTTCAATGCTTTTCTTTTCTTTTCTTGTTGATTCTGAATCATAAACCTGATCACCTTATATTTGCCATTCTTCCTATATAAAAACACAATATCCCAATCTCTTTCCTCCTCCTCCGTGTGTTGTGAAGGGAAAGGTGGAGGATTTAAAAGCTTTCTAACGAGGCAGCCTTGACACCTCAGCGCTGTCAGATCTTAATGTTGACAAACGGCCATCTATCTCACCGCCCGCTTTGATTAGGGAACATCTCTGAGTGGAGTGGCTATCACTCATGACAAGATGGCTTTTCATGTCAGCACATTTTCTCTCCCTGTCCTGCTTCTTTTTTTCTGATTATTTATAACCCTATATTTTACCCCTTGATAACTAAATTGCATTGTGGACAAAGCAGTTTGCTCGGTCCCCTCCTCTCACTCTTTTTTTTCTCTCCTTTTCTCTCTCTCTTTCTCTTGCTCTCTCTGTTGCTTGCTCGCTCTCATTCTCTCTTATTGATGTTGGTGGCATGCCTGTAGAAATCAGCATGGTTTATTTAGTCTAGTTCCCACTCGGGTCCTCTGCTCCATCGTGCCAATCAGAGAGTCAGCTTCTCTGCTCAGCTTCCCCTCGTTGACCCTATGAAGGATAATGACGCTTTACTGAATTACAGTTTTAAGTTTCACTCTCTTCTCTTTGATGCTAGACAAGTGGCTGGCTGCTGGCTGGCTGGCTGACTGCTTGCTGGCTGCTAGATAGCTCTGGCCTTTCTTTAACGCTACACAGAATTCACTTCCGAAACACTCCAACTTCTTCCATGCGTCTGATGAAAGCTCTCCAGACACGAGACAGAGCAGGAAGCTGCTTTTTTCACAGTAATCGTGCTGACAACAGTTGAAGGAGATCTCTTCAAGACAAGGTGCTTGTTCCTTCTAGGAGCGCCAGGCATACTGAGAGCCTCGCTGAGAGAAAACATGGCAGACGAGTGTCATACACCTCCCATTTTTCCAGACGCGTTCTGCAGCTTTTCTTACACACACAGAGAGTTCCTGTTTCTCACAGATACTGTATGACCTTAAAGAAGACAAATCCTCATAGGCATCTCTGTGAGGTCATGTGTAACAGACGTGTGCTGGGGATGGGGATGGGTTTAGCTGGCATGCTGGGGTTGGGCTGAGCTTGGGGTGGGGTTGAGCTGGAGCTAGGGTTGGGCTGGGGTTGGGTTGGGGCTGGGGTTAGGCTGGGGTTGGGGCTAGGGTTGGGGTTGGAGTGGGCGGGGTTGGGTTGGGTTGGGTTGGGTAGGTCTGCGTTGGGTTGGGTTGGGGTAGGGGTAGGGCTAGGGTTGGGGTTGAGTTTGGGCTGGGGTTGGGGTTGGGCTGGGGCTAGGCCTGCCACGCAGGCTCCTCGCGGAGTGCAATGTAAGGCAGGTGGTTAGAGCATTGGACTAGTAACCGGAAGGTTGCAAAAACGAATCCCGAGCTGACAAGGTAAAAATCTGTCATTCTGCCTCTGAACAAGGCAGTTAACCCACCGTTCCTAGGCCGTCATTGAAAATAAGAATGTGTTCTTAACTGACTTGCCTAGTTAAATAAAGGTGTAAAAAAAATTGGTTTTTTTAAATACCGATTTCCAATTGTTATGAAAATATCGGCCATAATTAATCTTCCATTCCGATTAATCGGTCGACCTCTAGTCTGTACGTACTGTATAGTCTGTACGTACTGTATGGTGTGGATGTACTGTATAGTCTGTATGTACTGTATGGTGTGGATGTACTGTATAGTGTGGATGTACTGTATGGTGTGGATGTACTGTATAGTCTGGATGTACTGTATGGTGTGGATGTACTGTATAGTGTGGATGTACTGTATGGTGTGGATGTACTGTATAATGTGGATGTGCTGTATAGTGTGGATGTGCTGTATGGTGTGGATGTACTGTATAGTCTGTATGTACTGTATGGTGTGGATGTACTGTATGGTGTGGATGTACTGTATAGTTGGATGTGCTGTATGGTCTGTATGTACTGTATAGTCTGTATGTACTGTATGGTGTGGATGTACTGTATAGTCTGTATGTACTGTATGGTGTGGATGTACTGTATGGTGTGGATGTACTGTATAGTGTGGATGTGCTGTATGGTGTGGATGTACTGTATAGTGTGGATGTGCTGTATGGTGTGGATGTACTGTATAGTCTGTATGTACTGTATGGTGTGGATGTACTGTATGGTGTGGATGTACTGTATAGTGTGGATGTACTGTATGGTGTGGATGTACTGTATAGTCTGTATGTACTGTATGGTGTGGATGTACTGTATAGTCTGTATGTACTGTATGGTGTGGATGTACTGTATAGTCTGTATGTACTGTATGGTGTGGATGTACTGTATAGTCTGGATGTACTGTGTAGTCTGGATGTACTGTGTAGTCTGTATGTACTGTATAGTCTGTATGTACTGGATAGTCTGTATGTACTGTATGGTGTGGATGTACTGTATAGTCTGTATGTACTGTATGGTGTGGGTGAACTTTAAGGTGGGACACAGCCTGTAGAGGGATGGTCCTGTTCCACTAGACTGTACCTGTATGGCCGTATGATGAGATGTGATGGTGTTACCAGTCTCTTAATTGATCTGTTTGTTCAGTGTGGTTCTGTCTGAGCTCTGAAAGCAGCAGCAGCCGATAGATACAGTTCCAAAAGACTCTGAGCAGGAGATATATTCTCAGCACTCTGTTGCCGCTTTCTATAGAGAAAACAGTGTTTCATAGTTTATCTTGTCTGACAACAAACGCTGAAAAAGCCTATCAGTTTAGATGCTGGAAATGTATTAAATGTGTTCATATGTTCACTGTGGGTTCTGATGTCAATAGTTATGAAATACTACAGTACACTTCTTTTTACTCCAAGTCAGTCATCATTGGACGTTTCATGTAGAGATTGTGGGTACTGGATAATCCAGACTTTTGTAGCTTGCCGGATGTTATGGTATGCGTTTTAGAAAACTATCAAAACCAGATTCCCCTTTGGCTCCACTGATGTGACACTTGAAAGCATTTTTAATCTCCTTATCTTTCCACACTGATTTGAATCTGCTCTTTAGGGTTCAGGGTTGAGATGTTTAGCTGTCTGAATGTTTCCTGGCTGTTCTGTCTGACTGTTCTCTGGCTGTATGACTGTTCTGTCTGGCTGTTGTCTGACTTTTCTGACTATTCCTCTCTCGCCACCCTCTGTTCTGACTGTTCTCTGACTGACTGTTCCTACTGTTTTGTCTTTCTGCCCTCCCCACTCCCCCTCCAGGCAGCAAGGAGGATGAGTTGGTCAAGTCGAAGAAGGGGTTCCACAGCCAGACAGTAGCCAATCAGAGCCCAGAGACGGACCTGATGTTGGATGGAGACGATGACACTGCCAGTCTGCTGCAGGAGAAAGAGATGGACAACCTGGCTGGTGAGACGCATACACAAACACGCACTCACACACACACACACATACACACACAAACACGCACATCTTTATCCTATGTTTGGGTCATGGTTTATGTGTTTGGCAGTGTAAGTGGATCTGGACAGTGTTTCCAAGGTGTTCAGGTGAAAGTATAGTTCCTGTGTGATAGTGTGTGTGTGAAACGAACCGTTCTGTGTTGTTTTGGTTCTCCAGCGCCGTTCCTTCCTCGCCTGTTTGTCTCCAGAGGTCAGTCAGTCATCTCAGTCCAAGTTAAACTATATTGATTCCGGAACGATGATCAATCTGAACATGACTGCGTATCAAATGGCACCCTATTATTTAGTTAGTGCACTACTTTTGACTAGGGCACATAGTACTTTGGTCAAAAGTAGTGCAATAGGGTGCCATTTGGAATGCACCCTACAGTGCATTTGGAAAGTATTCAGACCTCTTAACTTACAGCCTTATTCTAAAATGGATTCAATTGTATTTTTTTCCCCTCAGTAATTTTTGCTAATTTATAATTGTTTTAAAAATGGAAGCATCACATTTACATAAGTATTCAGACCCTTTACTTAGTACTTTGTTGAAGCACCTTCGTCAGCGATTACAGCCTTGAGTCTTCTTGGGTATGACGCTATCAACTTGGCACACCTGTATTTCTCCCATTCTTCTCTGCAGATCCTCTCAAGCTCTGTCAGGTTAGATTTTTAATATGTATTATTATTTTTATTTCACCTTTATTTAACCAGGAAGGAAAGTTGAGAACAAGTTCTCATTTACAATTGCGATCTGGCCAAGATAAAGCAAAGCAGTTCGACACATACAACAACACAGAGTAAGTAAACACATGGAGTAAAACAAACAGTCAATAATACAGTAGAAAAATAAGTCTATATACAATGTGAGCAAATGAGGTGAGATAAGGGAGGTAAAGGCAAAAAAAAGGCCTTGGTGGCGAAGTAAATACAATATAGCAAGTAAAACACTGGAATGGTAGATTTGCAGTGGAAGAATCTGGAAAGTAGAGATATAAATAATGGGGTGCAAAATAAAGAAATACAGTAGGGGGAGAGGTAGTTGTTTTGGCTAAATTATAGATGGGCTATGTACATTTGCAGTAATCTGTGAGCTGCTCTGACAGCTGGTACTTAAAGCTAGTGAGGGAGATAAGTGTTTCCAGTTTCAGAGATTTTTGTAGTTCGTTCAAGTCATTGGCAGCAGAGAACTGGAAAGAGAGGCGGCCAAAAGAAGAATTGGTTTTGGGGGTGACCAGAGAGATATACCTGCTGGAGCACGTGCTACAGGTGGGTGCTGCTATGGTGACCAGCGAGCTGAGATAAGGAGGGACATTTCCTAGCAGGGTCTTGTAGATGACCTGGAGCCAGTGGGTTTGGCGACGAGTATGAAGCGAGGGCCAGACAATGAGAGCGTACAGGGGCTTTGGTGACAAAACGGATTGTGAGTCTGGAAGGAGAGTTTACAGTCTAACCAGACACCTAGGTATTTGTAGTTGTCCACATATTCTAAGTCAGAACCGTCCAGAGTAGTGATGTTGGACGGGCGGGCAGGTGCAGGCAGCGATCGGTTGAAATGCATGCATTTAGTTTTACTTGTATTTAAGAGCAATTGGAGGCCACGGAAGGAGAGTTGTCTGGCATTGAAGCTTGCCTGGAGGGTTGTTAACACAGTTTCCAAAGAAGGGCCAGAAGTATACAGAATGGTGTCGTCTGCGTAGAGATGGATCAGAGACTCACCAGCAGCAAGAGCGCGACATCATTGATGTATACAGAGAAGAGAGTCGGTCCAAGAATTTAACCCTGAGGCACCCCCATAGAGACTGTCAGAGGCCCGGACAACAGGCCGATTTGACACACTGAACTCTATCAGAGAAGTAATTGGTGAACCAGGCGAGGCAATCATTTGAGAAACCAAGGCAATCTAGTCTGCCGATGAGGATGTGGTGATTGACAGAGTCGAAAGCCTTGGCCAGATCAATGAATACGGCTGCACAGTATTGTTTCTTATTGATGGTGGTTAAGAAATCGTTTAGGACCTTGAGCGTGGCTGAAGTGCACTCATGACCAGCTCTGAAACCAGATTGCATAGCGGAGAAGGTATGGTGGGATTCGAAATGGTCGGTAATCTGTTTGTTGACTTGGCTTTCAAAGACCCTAAAAAGGTCTGAAAATGTTGTAGTTAAGGATGAAGATTTCAGGATTTTTGGTGGTCTTCCTAAGCCAGGATTCAGACACGGCTAAAACATCCGGGTTGCCAGAGTGTGCTAAAGCACTGAATAAAACAAACTTAGGGAGGAGGCTTCTAATGTTGACATGCATGAAACCAAGGCTATTACGGTTACAGAAGTCATCAAAAGAGAGTGCCTGGGGAATAGGAGTGGAGCTAGGCACTGCAGGGCCTGGATTCACCTCTACATCACCAGAGGAACAGAGGAGAAGGATAAGGCTTCGGCTAAAAGCTATGAGAATTGGTCGTCTAGAACGTCCGGAACAGAGAGTAAAAGGAGGTTTCTGGGGGTGATAAAATAGCTTCAAGGTATAATGTACAGACAAAGGTATGGTAGGATGGGAATACAGTGGAGGGAAACTTAAGTATTGAGTGATGATGAGAGAGATATTGTCTCTAGAAACATAATTAAAACCAGGTGATGTCATCGCATGTGTGGGTGGTGGAACTGAAAGGTTGGATAAGGTATAATGAGCAGTGCTAGAGGCTACAGTGAAATAAGCCAATAAACACTAACCAGAACAGCAATGGACAAGGCATATTTAAGGAGAGGCATGCTTAATCGAGTGATCATAAGGGTCCAGTGAGTAGTGAGGTTGGTTGGGGTAACGGCGATTCAGCTAGGCCGGGCCATCGGTAGCAGGCTAGCATAGGATGGAGGTCTGTTTTTAGCCACCTCGTGCGTTTCCGTCGGTAGATTAGTGGGGTTCCGTGTGGTAGAGGGGATCAATCCAATTGTCAAAATAGATATAGTTATAGTGACCCAAGAACATTTTTCCGATAGATCTATTCAGATAGCAGCCGATAAGACAGCTAACGATTAGATGGCCTCAGATGGGCGTTCAGGTAACGTATCGACAGAGGCGCCAGTTGGATAATTCCCTCGGGCAGATAACGTCGGTAGTCCAGTTGTGAAGACCCGGTGGGGCTCCAGGAGTGGCTGATGGAACTCTCCAGCTGGCTAGCTCCGGAATAATTGATGTTTGCTCCAGGATCGTCGTAAGACAATTGTCACACGGATAGCAGCGTGCTAGCTGCAAGATCCAGGTGTAAATGTCCAGAGCTTTCGGTTGAAATCCGGGGATATGGAGAGAAAAATAGGTCCGGTCGCGTTGTACAAAACTGCCGATAGCTTTTCAAGCTAAAGGATAGCTGATGACCATCAACCGTGATTAGCTTAAAACTAACGTTAGCCAGTGAATTGGCTAGCTTCTGGTTAGCTTCTGGTTAGCTTCTGGCTAGCTTCTATTGTGGATTTCAGATTTGAGGTAAATAATCCTTTTTTTTTAATTGGTGAGGTGGGTTGCAGGAGTGTGTTTTTGAAGTTGGAAAGACTGCAAATTAGCAATGTTTTATTTGACCTTTTTTCAATTCAATTTTTTTTGTATATATGTATTTCGACTGGCTGAGAAACGCTGCCTGCCAGTCTTTCTTGTCCCGGACAGCAGGATATTGAATTTGAATATCTAAACAATGTTGTAAATGTTGGAGAGGCGGACTGCAAGGTTTATTCAGATCTCAGCTGTTGAAAACGAAATGTTAGTCTAAAAGAAATGTGAGATATTGTCTAGATGCTAAAGTGGAGATCAAGTCTATAAGTTGCCTGGCTGGGCTGATGAGACAGTGGATAGCGCAGTCAGATGGAAGAGAGTAAATAGGTATTTTAACGTCATAGATTTAGCCGGTGGCAGTTTGTGGAACAGACACCGGCTGGAATGCGGTTTTAACCAATCAACATTCAGGATTAGACCTACCCGTTGTATAAATAAACAGGTGTGTGCCTTTCCAAATCATGTCCAATCAATTGAATTTACCACAGGTGGACTCCAATAATGTTGTAGAAACATCTCAAGAAGATCAATGGAAACAGGATGCACCTGAGCTCAACTTTGAGTCTCATAGCAAAAGGTCTGAATACTTATGTAAATGAGGTGTTTCTGTTTTCTATTTTTAATACATTTGCAAAAATTCTAACAACCTGTTTTCACTTTGTCATTATGGGGTACTGTGTGTAGATTGCTGAGGAAAAACATATATTTAATCAATTTTAGAGTAAGGCTGTAATGTAACAAAATTTGGAAAAAGTCAAGGGGTCTGAATACTTTCCGAAGGCACTGTATGTCACCATTCCCCTTCTAAATGGCCCAGACAATCAGTGGCTAAACTAACATTTACCTAACCTGACAAACTGAACTATTAACCCACATTAACTCTATGATCTTACTGATTATAACAGACAGAGAAACTATGAAAACAAAAGAATGAATGAAAATTACTTGAATCAACCTCCTCAGTAGAAATAAATATTGAAATAAACGAATCACAATTACTCATTAAAACATATGAGATGGTTGTTTGATATCTATACATTTTATTTTCATTAGAACACTGAGTCATGGACTACACCCCAAATGGCACCCTATTCCTTTTTATAGTGCACTACTTTTAACCAGGGTCCATAGTGTGCATTATAAAGGGTCCAAAGTGTGCATTATATAGGAAAAGGGTGTCATTTGGGACACATCCATGCAGACGAAAGGGTCTGTTAATAAGACCTGTTCCATGACATGATGTCTGAATGTCCAGAAAATAAATTGCATGTTTAAATAATGACATTTAAAATGAATATTCTCTTGGAGGCTTGGAGTTTTTATCTGAACAGGCAGGCAGGAGAGTTCATACAGCTGGCAGGGCTACAGTGAAACATGTAATATAATATTAATAAATGCAATTAAGCAGACACTTTTATCCATAGTGTGTGCATACATTTTTAAATGGGTGGCCCCAGCAGCAATCAAACTCACAATCGTTGCATTGCAAGAATCCTCATCTACCAACTGAGCAACACTGTTCTATCAGGTCCTGAGATGTACAGACTGGATGGATGTAGAGGTAGAGCAGTACAGACTGGATGGATGTACAGGTAGAGCAGTACAGACTGGATGGATGTAGAGGTAGAGCAGTACAGACTGGATGGATGTAGAGGTAGAGCAGTACAGACTGGATGGATGTAGAGGTAGAGCAGTACAGACTGGATGGGTGTAGAGGTAGAGCAGTACAGACTGGATGGGTGTAGAGGTAGAGCAGTACAGACTGGATGGATGTAGGGGTAGAGCAGTACAGACTGGATGGATGTAGGGGTAGAGCAGTACAGACTGGATGGATGTAGGGTAGAGCAGTACAGACTGGATGGATGTAGGGTAGAGCAGTACAGACTGGATGAATGTAGGGTAGAGCAGTACAGACTGGATGGATGTAGGGTAGAGCAGTACAGACTGGATGGATGTAGAGGTAGAGCAGTACAGACTGGATGGATGTAGAGGTAGAGCAGTACAGACTGGATGGATGTGGAGGTAAAGCAGTACAGACTGGATGGATGTGGAGATAAAGCAGTACAGACTGAATAGATGTAGAGCAGTACAGACTGGATGGATGTAGGGGTAGAGCAGTACAGACTGGATGGATGTAGGGGTAGAGCAGTACAGACTGGACGGATGTAGAGGTAGAGCAGTACAGACTGGATGGATGTAGAGGTAGAGCAGTACAGACTGGATGGAGGTAGAGGTAGAGCAGTACAGACTGGGTGGATATAGGGGTAGAGCAGTACAGACTGGATGGATGTAGAGGTAGAGCAGTACAGACTGGATGGATATGGAGGTAAAGCAGTAAAGACTGGATGGATGTGGAGGTAAAGCAGTACAGACTGGATGGATGTAGAGCAGTACAGACTGGATGGATGTGGAGGTAGAGCAGTACAGACTGGATGGATGTGGAGGTAAAGCAGTACAGACTGGATGGGTGTAGAGGTAGAGCAGTACAGACTGGATGGATGTAGAGGTAGAGCAGTACAGACTGGATGGATGTAGGGGTAGAGCAGTACAGACTGGATGGATGTAGGGTAGAGCAGTACAGACTGGATGGATGTAGAGGTAGAGCAGTACAGACTGGATGGATATAGGGGTAGAGCAGTACAGACTGGATGGATGTAGAGGTAAAGCAGGACAGACTGGATGGATGTAGAGGTAGAGCAGTACAGACTGGATGGATGTGGAGGTAAAGCAGTACAGACTGGATGGATGTGGAGGTAAAGCAGTACAGACTGAATTGATGTAGAGCAGTACAGACTGGATGGATGTAGGGGTAGAGCAGTACAGACTGGATGGATGTAGGGGTAGAGCAGTACAGACAGGATGGATGTAGAGGTAGAGCAGTACAGACTGGATGGATGTGGAGGTAAAGCAGTACAGACTGGATGTATGTGGAGGTAAAGCAGTACAGACTGAATGGATGTAGAGCAGTACAGACTGGATGGATGTAGGGGTAGAGCAGTACAGACTGGATGGATGTAGGGGTAGAGCAGTACAGACTGGATGGATGTAGAGGTAGAGCAGTACAGACTGGATGGATGTAGACGTAGAGTAGTACAGACTGGATGGATGTAGATGTAGAGCAGTACAGACTGGATGGATGTAGAGCATTACAGACTGGATGGATGTAGAGGTAGAGCAGTACAGACTGGATGGATGTAGAGGTAGAGCAGTACAGAATGGATGGGTGTAGAGGTAGAGCAGTACAGACTGGATGGGTGTAGAGGTAGAGCAGTACAGACTGGATGGATGTGGAGGTAAAGCAGTAAAGACTGGATGGATGTAGAGCAGTACAGACTGGATGGATGTGGAGGTAGAGCAGTACAGACTGGATGGATGTAGATTAGTACAGACTGGATGGATATGGAGGTAGAGCAGTACAGACTGGATGGATGTAGAGGTAGAGCAGTACAGACTGGATGGATGTAGAGGTAGAGCTGTATAGACTGGATGGATGTAGAGGTAGAGCAGTACAGACTGAATGGATGTAGAGCAGTACAGACTGGATTGATGTAGGGGTAGAGCAGTACAGACTGGATGGAAGTAGGGGTAGATTAGTACAGACTGGACGGATGTAGAGGTAGAGCAGTACAGACTGGATGGATGTAGGGGTAGAGCAGTACAGACTGGATGGATGTAGGGGTAGATTAGTACAGACTGGACGGATGTAGAGGTAGAGCAGTACAGACTGGATGGATCTTCCTAGGTTTTGGCCTTTCTAGGGAGTTTTTCCTAGCCACCGTGCTTCTTCACCTGCATTGCTTGCTGTTTGGGGTTTTAGGCTGGGTTTCTGTACAGCACTTTGAGATATCAGCTGATGTACGAAGGGCTATATAAAATAAATTTTGATTGATTTTGATTTGATTTGATGGATGTAGAGGTAGAGCAGTACAGACTGGATGGATGTAGAGGTAGAGCAGTACAGAATGGATGGATGTAGAGGTAGAGCAGTACAGACTGGATGGATGTAGAGGTAGAGCAGTACAGACTGGATGGATGTGGAGGTAAAGCAGTAAAGACTGGATGGATGTAGAGCAGTACAGACTGGATGGATGTGGAGGTAGAGCAGTACAGACTGGATGGATGTAGAGGTAGAGCAGTACAGAATGGATGGATGTAGAGGTAGAGCAGTACAGACTGGATGGATGTAGAGGTAGAGCAGTACAGACTGGATGGATGTGGAGGTAAAGCAGTAAAGACTGGATGGATGTAGAGCAGTACAGACTGGATGGATGTGGAGGTAGAGCAGTACAGACTGGATGGATGTAGATTAGTACAGACTGGATGGATATGGAGGTAGAGCAGTACAGAGGTAGAGCTGTATAGACTGGATGGATGTAGAGGTAGAACAGTACAGACTGAATGGATGTAGAGCAGTACAGACTGGATTGATGTAGGGGTAGAGCAGTACAGACTGGATGGAAGTAGGGGTAGATTAGTACAGACTGGACGGATGTAGAGGTAGAGCAGTACAGACTGGATGGATGTAGGGGTAGAGCAGTACAGACTGGATGGATGTAGGGGTAGATTAGTACAGACTGGACGGATGTAGAGGTAGAGCAGTACAGACTGGATGGATGTAGAGGTAGAGCAGTACAGACTGGATGGATGTAGATGTAGAGTAATACAGACTGGATGGATGTAGAGCAGTACAGACTGGATGGATGTGGAGGTAGAGCAGTACAGACTGGATGGATGTGGAGGTAAAGCAGTACAGACTGGATGGATGTGGAGGTAAAGCAGTACAGACTGGATGGATGTGGAGGTATAGCAGTACAGACTGGATGGATGTAGAGCAGTACAGACTGGATGGATGTAGAGGTAGAGCAGTACAGACTGGATGGATGTAGAGGGAGAGCAGTACAGACTGGATGATGTAGAGGTAGAGCAGTACAGACTGGATGGATGTAGAGGTAGAGCAGTACAGACTGGATGGATGTAGAGGTAGAGCAGTACAGACTGGATGGATGTAGGGGTAGAGCAGTACAGACTGGATGGATGTAGAGGTAGAGCAGTACAGACTAGATGGATGTGGAGGTAAAGCAGTAAAGACTGGATGGATGTAGAGCAGTACAGACTGGATGGATGTGGAGGTAGAGCAGTACAGACTGGATGGATGTGGAGGTAAAGCAGTACAGACTGGATGGATGTGGAGGTAAAGCAGTACAGACTGGATGGATGTAGAGGTAGAGCAGTACAGACTGGATGGATGTAGAGGTAGAGCAGTACAGACTGGATGGATGTCGGGGTAGAGTAGTACAGACTGGATGGATGTGGGGGTAGAGCAGTACAGACTGGATGGATGTGGAGGTAGAGCAGTACAGACTGGATGGATTTGGAGGTAAAGCAGTACAGACTGGATGGATGTAGAGCAGTACAGACTGGATGGATGTAGGAGTAGAGCAGTACAGACTGGATGGATGTAGGGTAGAGCAGTACAGACTGGATGGATGTAGAGGTAAAGCAGTACAGACTGGATGGATGTAGAGGTAGAGCAGTACAGACTGGATGGATGTAGACGTAGAGTAGTACAGACTGGATGGATGTAGATGTAGAGCAGTACAGACTGGATGGATGTAGAGCATTACAGACTGGATGGATGTAGAGGTAGAGCAGTACAGACTGGATGGATGTAGAGGTAGAGCAGTACAGACTGGATGGATGTAGAGGTAGAGCAGTACAGACTGGATGGATGTAGACGTAGAGTAGTACAGACTGGATGGATGTAGATGTAGAGCAGTACAGACTGGATGGATGTAGAGCATTACAGACTGGATGGATGTAGAGGTAGAGCAGTACAGACTGGATGGATGTAGAGGTAGAGCAGTACAGAATGGATGGGTGTAGAGGTAGAGCAGTACAGACTGGATGGGTGTAGAGGTAGAGCAGTACAGACTGGATGGATGTGGAGGTAAAGCAGTAAAGACTGGATGGATGTAGAGCAGTACAGACTGGATGGATGTGGAGGTAGAGCAGTACAGACTGGATGGATGTAGATTAGTACAGACTGGATGGATATGGAGGTAGAGCAGTACAGACTGGATGGATGTAGAGGTAGAGCAGTACAGACTGGATGGATGTAGAGGTAGAGCTGTATAGACTGGATGGATGTAGAGGTAGAGCAGTACAGACTGAATGGATGTAGAGCAGTACAGACTGGATTGATGTAGGGGTAGAGCAGTACAGACTGGATGGAAGTAGGGGTAGATTAGTACAGACTGGACGGATGTAGAGGTAGAGCAGTACAGACTGGATGGATGTAGGGGTAGAGCAGTACAGACTGGATGGATGTAGGGGTAGATTAGTACAGACTGGACGGATGTAGAGGTAGAGCAGTACAGACTGGATGGATCTTCCTAGGTTTTGGCCTTTCTAGGGAGTTTTTCCTAGCCACCGTGCTTCTTCACCTGCATTGCTTGCTGTTTGGGGTTTTAGGCTGGGTTTCTGTACAGCACTTTGAGATATCAGCTGATGTACGAAGGGATATATAAAATAAATTTTGATTGATTTTGATTTGATTTGATGGATGTAGAGGTAGAGCAGTACAGACTGGATGGATGTAGAGGTAGAGCAGTACAGAATGGATGGATGTAGAGGTAGAGCAGTACAGACTGGATGGATGTAGAGGTAGAGCAGTACAGACTGGATGGATGTGGAGGTAAAGCAGTAAAGACTGGATGGATGTAGAGCAGTACAGACTGGATGGATGTGGAGGTAGAGCAGTACAGACTGGATGGATGTAGAGGTAGAGCAGTACAGACTGGATGGATGTAGAGGTAGAGCAGTACAGACTGGATGGATGTAGAGGTAGAGCAGTACAGACTGGATGGATGTGGAGGTAAAGCAGTAAAGACTGGATGGATGTAGAGCAGTACAGACTGGATGGATGTGGAGGTAGAGCAGTACAGACTGGATGGATGTAGATTAGTACAGACTGGATGGATATGGAGGTAGAGCAGTACAGAGGTAGAGCTGTATAGACTGGATGGATGTAGAGGTAGAACAGTACAGACTGAATGGATGTAGAGCAGTACAGACTGGATTGATGTAGGGGTAGAGCAGTACAGACTGGATGGAAGTAGGGGTAGATTAGTACAGACTGGACGGATGTAGAGGTAGAGCAGTACAGACTGGATGGATGTAGGGGTAGAGCAGTACAGACTGGATGGATGTAGGGGTAGATTAGTACAGACTGGACGGATGTAGAGGTAGAGCAGTACAGACTGGATGGATGTAGAGGTAGAGCAGTACAGACTGGATGGATGTAGATGTAGAGTAATACAGACTGGATGGATGTAGAGCAGTACAGACTGGATGGATGTGGAGGTAGAGCAGTACAGACTGGATGGATGTGGAGGTAAAGCAGTACAGACTGGATGGATGTGGAGGTAAAGCAGTACAGACTGGATGGATGTGGAGGTATAGCAGTACAGACTGGATGGATGTAGAGCAGTACAGACTGGATGGATGTAGAGGTAGAGCAGTACAGACTGGATGGATGTAGAGGGAGAGCAGTACAGACTGGATGATGTAGAGGTAGAGCAGTACAGACTGGATGGATGTAGAGGTAGAGCAGTACAGACTGGATGGATGTAGAGGTAGAGCAGTACAGACTGGATGGATGTAGGGGTAGAGCAGTACAGACTGGATGGATGTAGAGGTAGAGCAGTACAGACTAGATGGATGTGGAGGTAAAGCAGTAAAGACTGGATGGATGTAGAGCAGTACAGACTGGATGGATGTGGAGGTAGAGCAGTACAGACTGGATGGATGTGGAGGTAAAGCAGTACAGACTGGATGGATGTGGAGGTAAAGCAGTACAGACTGGATGGATGTAGAGGTAGAGCAGTACAGACTGGATGGATGTAGAGGTAGAGCAGTACAGACTGGATGGATGTCGGGGTAGAGTAGTACAGACTGGATGGATGTGGGGGTAGAGCAGTACAGACTGGATGGATGTGGAGGTAGAGCAGTACAGACTGGATGGATTTGGAGGTAAAGCAGTACAGACTGGATGGATGTAGAGCAGTACAGACTGGATGGATGTAGGAGTAGAGCAGTACAGACTGGATGGATGTAGGGTAGAGCAGTACAGACTGGATGGATGTAGAGGTAAAGCAGTACAGACTGGATGGATGTAGAGGTAGAGCAGTACAGACTGGATGGATGTAGACGTAGAGTAGTACAGACTGGATGGATGTAGATGTAGAGCAGTACAGACTGGATGGATGTAGAGCATTACAGACTGGATGGATGTAGAGGTAGAGCAGTACAGACTGGATGGATGTAGAGGTAGAGCAGTACAGACTGGATGGATGTAGAGGTAGAGCAGTACAGACTGGATGGATGTAGACGTAGAGTAGTACAGACTGGATGGATGTAGATGTAGAGCAGTACAGACTGGATGGATGTAGAGCATTACAGACTGGATGGATGTAGAGGTAGAGCAGTACAGACTGGATGGATGTAGAGGTAGAGCAGTACAGAATGGATGGGTGTAGAGGTAGAGCAGTACAGACTGGATGGGTGTAGAGGTAGAGCAGTACAGACTGGATGGATGTGGAGGTAAAGCAGTAAAGACTGGATGGATGTAGAGCAGTACAGACTGGATGGATGTGGAGGTAGAGCAGTACAGACTGGATGGATGTAGATTAGTACAGACTGGATGGATATGGAGGTAGAGCAGTACAGACTGGATGGATGTAGAGGTAGAGCAGTACAGACTGGATGGATGTAGAGGTAGAGCTGTATAGACTGGATGGATGTAGAGGTAGAGCAGTACAGACTGAATGGATGTAGAGCAGTACAGACTGGATTGATGTAGGGGTAGAGCAGTACAGACTGGATGGAAGTAGGGGTAGATTAGTACAGACTGGACGGATGTAGAGGTAGAGCAGTACAGACTGGATGGATGTAGGGGTAGAGCAGTACAGACTGGATGGATGTAGGGGTAGATTAGTACAGACTGGACGGATGTAGAGGTAGAGCAGTACAGACTGGATGGATCTTCCTAGGTTTTGGCCTTTCTAGGGAGTTTTTCCTAGCCACCGTGCTTCTTCACCTGCATTGCTTGCTGTTTGGGGTTTTAGGCTGGGTTTCTGTACAGCACTTTGAGATATCAGCTGATGTACGAAGGGATATATAAAATAAATTTTGATTGATTTTGATTTGATTTGATGGATGTAGAGGTAGAGCAGTACAGACTGGATGGATGTAGAGGTAGAGCAGTACAGAATGGATGGATGTAGAGGTAGAGCAGTACAGACTGGATGGATGTAGAGGTAGAGCAGTACAGACTGGATGGATGTGGAGGTAAAGCAGTAAAGACTGGATGGATGTAGAGCAGTACAGACTGGATGGATGTGGAGGTAGAGCAGTACAGACTGGATGGATGTAGAGGTAGAGCAGTACAGAATGGATGGATATGGAGGTAGAGCAGTACAGAGGTAGAGCTGTATAGACTGGATGGATGTAGAGGTAGAACAGTACAGACTGAATGGATGTAGAGCAGTACAGACTGGATTGATGTAGGGGTAGAGCAGTACAGACTGGATGGAAGTAGGGGTAGATTAGTACAGACTGGACGGATGTAGAGGTAGAGCAGTACAGACTGGATGGATGTAGGGGTAGAGCAGTACAGACTGGATGGATGTAGGGGTAGATTAGTACAGACTGGACGGATGTAGAGGTAGAGCAGTACAGACTGGATGGATGTAGAGGTAGAGCAGTACAGACTGGATGGATGTAGATGTAGAGTAATACAGACTGGATGGATGTAGAGCAGTACAGACTGGATGGATGTGGAGGTAGAGCAGTACAGACTGGATGGATGTGGAGGTAAAGCAGTACAGACTGGATGGATGTGGAGGTAAAGCAGTACAGACTGGATGGATGTGGAGGTATAGCAGTACAGACTGGATGGATGTAGAGCAGTACAGACTGGATGGATGTAGAGGTAGAGCAGTACAGACTGGATGGATGTAGAGGGAGAGCAGTACAGACTGGATGATGTAGAGGTAGAGCAGTACAGACTGGATGGATGTAGAGGTAGAGCAGTACAGACTGGATGGATGTAGGGGTAGAGCAGTACAGACTGGATGGATGTAGAGGTAGAGCAGTACAGACTAGATGGATGTGGAGGTAAAGCAGTAAAGACTGGATGGATGTAGAGCAGTACAGACTGGATGGATGTGGAGGTAGAGCAGTACAGACTGGATGGATGTGGAGGTAAAGCAGTACAGACTGGATGGATGTGGAGGTAAAGCAGTACAGACTGGATGGATGTAGAGGTAGAGCAGTACAGACTGGATGGATGTAGAGGTAGAGCAGTACAGACTGGATGGATGTCGGGGTAGAGTAGTACAGACTGGATGGATGTGGGGGTAGAGCAGTACAGACTGGATGGATGTGGAGGTAGAGCAGTACAGACTGGATGGATTTGGAGGTAAAGCAGTACAGACTGGATGGATGTAGAGCAGTACAGACTGGATGGATGTAGGAGTAGAGCAGTACAGACTGGATGGATGTAGGGTAGAGCAGTACAGACTGGATGGATGTAGAGGTAAAGCAGTACAGACTGGATGGATGTAGAGGTAGAGCAGTACAGACTGGATGGATGTAGACGTAGAGTAGTACAGACTGGATGGATGTAGATGTAGAGCAGTACAGACTGGATGGATGTAGAGCATTACAGACTGGATGGATGTAGAGGTAGAGCAGTACAGACTGGATGGATGTAGAGGTAGAGCAGTACAGACTGGATGGATGTAGAGGTAGAGCAGTACAGACTGGATGGATGTAGACGTAGAGTAGTACAGACTGGATGGATGTAGATGTAGAGCAGTACAGACTGGATGGATGTAGAGCATTACAGACTGGATGGATGTAGAGGTAGAGCAGTACAGACTGGATGGATGTAGAGGTAGAGCAGTACAGAATGGATGGGTGTAGAGGTAGAGCAGTACAGACTGGATGGGTGTAGAGGTAGAGCAGTACAGACTGGATGGATGTGGAGGTAAAGCAGTAAAGACTGGATGGATGTAGAGCAGTACAGACTGGATGGATGTGGAGGTAGAGCAGTACAGACTGGATGGATGTAGATTAGTACAGACTGGATGGATATGGAGGTAGAGCAGTACAGACTGGATGGATGTAGAGGTAGAGCAGTACAGACTGGATGGATGTAGAGGTAGAGCTGTATAGACTGGATGGATGTAGAGGTAGAGCAGTACAGACTGAATGGATGTAGAGCAGTACAGACTGGATTGATGTAGGGGTAGAGCAGTACAGACTGGATGGAAGTAGGGGTAGATTAGTACAGACTGGACGGATGTAGAGGTAGAGCAGTACAGACTGGATGGATGTAGGGGTAGAGCAGTACAGACTGGATGGATGTAGGGGTAGATTAGTACAGACTGGACGGATGTAGAGGTAGAGCAGTACAGACTGGATGGATCTTCCTAGGTTTTGGCCTTTCTAGGGAGTTTTTCCTAGCCACCGTGCTTCTTCACCTGCATTGCTTGCTGTTTGGGGTTTTAGGCTGGGTTTCTGTACAGCACTTTGAGATATCAGCTGATGTACGAAGGGATATATAAAATAAATTTTGATTGATTTTGATTTGATTTGATGGATGTAGAGGTAGAGCAGTACAGACTGGATGGATGTAGAGGTAGAGCAGTACAGAATGGATGGATGTAGAGGTAGAGCAGTACAGACTGGATGGATGTAGAGGTAGAGCAGTACAGACTGGATGGATGTGGAGGTAAAGCAGTAAAGACTGGATGGATGTAGAGCAGTACAGACTGGATGGATGTGGAGGTAGAGCAGTACAGACTGGATGGATGTAGAGGTAGAGCAGTACAGAATGGATGGATGTAGAGGTAGAGCAGTACAGACTGGATGGATGTAGAGGTAGAGCAGTACAGACTGGATGGATGTGGAGGTAAAGCAGTAAAGACTGGATGGATGTAGAGCAGTACAGACTGGATGGATGTGGAGGTAGAGCAGTACAGACTGGATGGATGTAGATTAGTACAGACTGGATGGATATGGAGGTAGAGCAGTACAGAGGTAGAGCTGTATAGACTGGATGGATGTAGAGGTAGAACAGTACAGACTGAATGGATGTAGAGCAGTACAGACTGGATTGATGTAGGGGTAGAGCAGTACAGACTGGATGGAAGTAGGGGTAGATTAGTACAGACTGGACGGATGTAGAGGTAGAGCAGTACAGACTGGATGGATGTAGGGGTAGAGCAGTACAGACTGGATGGATGTAGGGGTAGATTAGTACAGACTGGACGGATGTAGAGGTAGAGCAGTACAGACTGGATGGATGTAGAGGTAGAGCAGTACAGACTGGATGGATGTAGATGTAGAGTAATACAGACTGGATGGATGTAGAGCAGTACAGACTGGATGGATGTGGAGGTAGAGCAGTACAGACTGGATGGATGTGGAGGTAAAGCAGTACAGACTGGATGGATGTGGAGGTAAAGCAGTACAGACTGGATGGATGTGGAGGTATAGCAGTACAGACTGGATGGATGTAGAGCAGTACAGACTGGATGGATGTAGAGGTAGAGCAGTACAGACTGGATGGATGTAGAGGGAGAGCAGTACAGACTGGATGATGTAGAGGTAGAGCAGTACAGACTGGATGGATGTAGAGGTAGAGCAGTACAGACTGGATGGATGTAGAGGTAGAGCAGTACAGACTGGATGGATGTAGGGGTAGAGCAGTACAGACTGGATGGATGTAGAGGTAGAGCAGTACAGACTAGATGGATGTGGAGGTAAAGCAGTAAAGACTGGATGGATGTAGAGCAGTACAGACTGGATGGATGTGGAGGTAGAGCAGTACAGACTGGATGGATGTGGAGGTAAAGCAGTACAGACTGGATGGATGTGGAGGTAAAGCAGTACAGACTGGATGGATGTAGAGGTAGAGCAGTACAGACTGGATGGATGTAGAGGTAGAGCAGTACAGACTGGATGGATGTCGGGGTAGAGTAGTACAGACTGGATGGATGTGGGGGTAGAGCAGTACAGACTGGATGGATGTGGAGGTAGAGCAGTACAGACTGGATGGATTTGGAGGTAAAGCAGTACAGACTGGATGGATGTAGAGCAGTACAGACTGGATGGATGTAGGAGTAGAGCAGTACAGACTGGATGGATGTAGGGTAGAGCAGTACAGACTGGATGGATGTAGAGGTAAAGCAGTACAGACTGGATGGATGTAGAGGTAGAGCAGTACAGACTGGATGGATGTAGAGGTAGAGCAGTACAGACTGGATGGATGTAGAGGTAGAGCAGTACAGACTGGATGGATGTAGAGGTAGAGCAGTACAGACTGGATGGATGTAGGGGTAGAGCAGTACAGACTGGATGGATGTAGAGGTATACCAGTACAGACTGGATGGATTTGGAGGTAAAGCAGTACAGACTGGATGGATGTAGAGCAGTACAGACTGGATGGGTGTAGAGGTAGAGCAGTACAGACTGGATGGATTTGGAGGTAAAGCAGTACAGACTGGATGGATGTGGAGGTAGAGCAGTTCAGACTGGATGGATGTGGAGGTAAAGCAGTACAGACTGGATGGATTTGGAGGTAGAGCAGTACAGACTGGATGGATGTAGAGCAGTACAGACTGGATGGATGTAGAGGTAGAGCAGTACAGACTAGATGGATGTGGAGGTAAAGCAGTAAAGACTGGATGGATGTAGAGCAGTACAGACTGGATGGATGTGGAGGTAGAGCAGTACAGACTGGATGGATGTGGAGGTAAAGCAGTACAGACTGGATGGATGTGGAGGTAAAGCAGTACAGACTGGATGGATGTAGAGGTAGAGCAGTACAGACTGGATGGATGTAGAGGTAGAGCAGTACAGACTGGATGGATGTGGAGGTAGAGCAGTACAGACTGGATGGATTTGGAGGTAAAGCAGTACAGACTGGATGGATGTAGAGCAGTACAGACTGGATGGATGTAGGAGTAGAGCAGTACAGACTGGATGGATGTAGGGTAGAGCAGTACAGACTGGATGGATGTAGAGGTAAAGCAGTACAGACTGGATGGATGTAGAGGTAGAGCAGTACAGACTGGATGGATGTAGAGGTAGAGCAGTACAGACTGGATGGATGTAGAGGTAGAGCAGTACAGACTGGATGGATGTGGAGGTAAAGCAGTAAAGACTGGATGGATGTAGAGCAGTACAGACTGGATGGATGTGGAGGTAGAGCAGTACAGACTGGATGGATGTAGAGGTAGAGCAGTACAGAATGGATGGATGTAGAGGTAGAGCAGTACAGACTGGATGGATGTAGAGGTAGAGCAGTACAGACTGGATGGATGTGGAGGTAAAGCAGTAAAGACTGGATGGATGTAGAGCAGTACAGACTGGATGGATGTGGAGGTAGAGCAGTACAGACTGGATGGATGTAGATTAGTACAGACTGGATGGATATGGAGGTAGAGCAGTACAGAGGTAGAGCTGTATAGACTGGATGGATGTAGAGGTAGAACAGTACAGACTGAATGGATGTAGAGCAGTACAGACTGGATTGATGTAGGGGTAGAGCAGTACAGACTGGATGGAAGTAGGGGTAGATTAGTACAGACTGGACGGATGTAGAGGTAGAGCAGTACAGACTGGATGGATGTAGGGGTAGAGCAGTACAGACTGGATGGATGTAGGGGTAGATTAGTACAGACTGGACGGATGTAGAGGTAGAGCAGTACAGACTGGATGGATGTAGAGGTAGAGCAGTACAGACTGGATGGATGTAGATGTAGAGTAATACAGACTGGATGGATGTAGAGCAGTACAGACTGGATGGATGTGGAGGTAGAGCAGTACAGACTGGATGGATGTGGAGGTAAAGCAGTACAGACTGGATGGATGTGGAGGTAAAGCAGTACAGACTGGATGGATGTGGAGGTATAGCAGTACAGACTGGATGGATGTAGAGCAGTACAGACTGGATGGATGTAGAGGTAGAGCAGTACAGACTGGATGGATGTAGAGGGAGAGCAGTACAGACTGGATGATGTAGAGGTAGAGCAGTACAGACTGGATGGATGTAGAGGTAGAGCAGTACAGACTGGATGGATGTAGAGGTAGAGCAGTACAGACTGGATGGATGTAGGGGTAGAGCAGTACAGACTGGATGGATGTAGAGGTAGAGCAGTACAGACTAGATGGATGTGGAGGTAAAGCAGTAAAGACTGGATGGATGTAGAGCAGTACAGACTGGATGGATGTGGAGGTAGAGCAGTACAGACTGGATGGATGTGGAGGTAAAGCAGTACAGACTGGATGGATGTGGAGGTAAAGCAGTACAGACTGGATGGATGTAGAGGTAGAGCAGTACAGACTGGATGGATGTAGAGGTAGAGCAGTACAGACTGGATGGATGTCGGGGTAGAGTAGTACAGACTGGATGGATGTGGGGGTAGAGCAGTACAGACTGGATGGATGTGGAGGTAGAGCAGTACAGACTGGATGGATTTGGAGGTAAAGCAGTACAGACTGGATGGATGTAGAGCAGTACAGACTGGATGGATGTAGGAGTAGAGCAGTACAGACTGGATGGATGTAGGGTAGAGCAGTACAGACTGGATGGATGTAGAGGTAAAGCAGTACAGACTGGATGGATGTAGAGGTAGAGCAGTACAGACTGGATGGATGTAGAGGTAGAGCAGTACAGACTGGATGGATGTAGAGGTAGAGCAGTACAGACTGGATGGATGTAGAGGTAGAGCAGTACAGACTGGATGGATGTAGGGGTAGAGCAGTACAGACTGGATGGATGTAGAGGTATACCAGTACAGACTGGATGGATTTGGAGGTAAAGCAGTACAGACTGGATGGATGTAGAGCAGTACAGACTGGATGGGTGTAGAGGTAGAGCAGTACAGACTGGATGGATTTGGAGGTAAAGCAGTACAGACTGGATGGATGTGGAGGTAGAGCAGTTCAGACTGGATGGATGTGGAGGTAAAGCAGTACAGACTGGATGGATTTGGAGGTAGAGCAGTACAGACTGGATGGATGTAGAGCAGTACAGACTGGATGGATGTAGAGGTAGAGCAGTACAGACTAGATGGATGTGGAGGTAAAGCAGTAAAGACTGGATGGATGTAGAGCAGTACAGACTGGATGGATGTAGAGGTAGAGCAGTACAGACTGGATGGATGTAGAGGTAGAGCAGTACAGAATGGATGGGTGTAGAGGTAGAGCAGTACAGACTGGATGGGTGTAGAGGTAGAGCAGTACAGACTGGATGGATGTGGAGGTAAAGCAGTAAAGACTGGATGGATGTAGAGCAGTACAGACTGGATGGATGTGGAGGTAGAGCAGTACAGACTGGATGGATGTAGATTAGTACAGACTGGATGGATATGGAGGTAGAGCAGTACAGACTGGATGGATGTAGAGGTAGAGCAGTACAGACTGGATGGATGTAGAGGTAGAGCTGTATAGACTGGATGGATGTAGAGGTAGAGCAGTACAGACTGAATGGATGTAGAGCAGTACAGACTGGATTGATGTAGGGGTAGAGCAGTACAGACTGGATGGAAGTAGGGGTAGATTAGTACAGACTGGACGGATGTAGAGGTAGAGCAGTACAGACTGGATGGATGTAGGGGTAGAGCAGTACAGACTGGATGGATGTAGGGGTAGATTAGTACAGACTGGACGGATGTAGAGGTAGAGCAGTACAGACTGGATGGATCTTCCTAGGTTTTGGCCTTTCTAGGGAGTTTTTCCTAGCCACCGTGCTTCTTCACCTGCATTGCTTGCTGTTTGGGGTTTTAGGCTGGGTTTCTGTACAGCACTTTGAGATATCAGCTGATGTACGAAGGGATATATAAAATACATTTTGATTGATTTTGATTTGATTTGATGGATGTAGAGGTAGAGCAGTACAGACTGGATGGATGTAGAGGTAGAGCAGTACAGAATGGATGGATGTAGAGGTAGAGCAGTACAGACTGGATGGATGTAGAGGTAGAGCAGTACAGACTGGATGGATGTGGAGGTAAAGCAGTAAAGACTGGATGGATGTAGAGCAGTACAGACTGGATGGATGTGGAGGTAGAGCAGTACAGACTGGATGGATGTAGAGGTAGAGCAGTACAGAATGGATGGATGTAGAGGTAGAGCAGTACAGACTGGATGGATGTAGAGGTAGAGCAGTACAGACTGGATGGATGTGGAGGTAAAGCAGTAAAGACTGGATGGATGTAGAGCAGTACAGACTGGATGGATGTGGAGGTAGAGCAGTACAGACTGGATGGATGTAGATTAGTACAGACTGGATGGATATGGAGGTAGAGCAGTACAGAGGTAGAGCTGTATAGACTGGATGGATGTAGAGGTAGAACAGTACAGACTGAATGGATGTAGAGCAGTACAGACTGGATTGATGTAGGGGTAGAGCAGTACAGACTGGATGGAAGTAGGGGTAGATTAGTACAGACTGGACGGATGTAGAGGTAGAGCAGTACAGACTGGATGGATGTAGGGGTAGAGCAGTACAGACTGGATGGATGTAGGGGTAGATTAGTACAGACTGGACGGATGTAGAGGTAGAGCAGTACAGACTGGATGGATGTAGAGGTAGAGCAGTACAGACTGGATGGATGTAGATGTAGAGTAATACAGACTGGATGGATGTAGAGCAGTACAGACTGGATGGATGTGGAGGTAGAGCAGTACAGACTGGATGGATGTGGAGGTAAAGCAGTACAGACTGGATGGATGTGGAGGTAAAGCAGTACAGACTGGATGGATGTGGAGGTATAGCAGTACAGACTGGATGGATGTAGAGCAGTACAGACTGGATGGATGTAGAGGTAGAGCAGTACAGACTGGATGGATGTAGAGGGAGAGCAGTACAGACTGGATGATGTAGAGGTAGAGCAGTACAGACTGGATGGATGTAGAGGTAGAGCAGTACAGACTGGATGGATGTAGAGGTAGAGCAGTACAGACTGGATGGATGTAGGGGTAGAGCAGTACAGACTGGATGGATGTAGAGGTAGAGCAGTACAGACTAGATGGATGTGGAGGTAAAGCAGTAAAGACTGGATGGATGTAGAGCAGTACAGACTGGATGGATGTGGAGGTAGAGCAGTACAGACTGGATGGATGTGGAGGTAAAGCAGTACAGACTGGATGGATGTGGAGGTAAAGCAGTACAGACTGGATGGATGTAGAGGTAGAGCAGTACAGACTGGATGGATGTAGAGGTAGAGCAGTACAGACTGGATGGATGTCGGGGTAGAGTAGTACAGACTGGATGGATGTGGGGGTAGAGCAGTACAGACTGGATGGATGTGGAGGTAGAGCAGTACAGACTGGATGGATTTGGAGGTAAAGCAGTACAGACTGGATGGATGTAGAGCAGTACAGACTGGATGGATGTAGGAGTAGAGCAGTACAGACTGGATGGATGTAGGGTAGAGCAGTACAGACTGGATGGATGTAGAGGTAAAGCAGTACAGACTGGATGGATGTAGAGGTAGAGCAGTACAGACTGGATGGATGTAGAGGTAGAGCAGTACAGACTGGATGGATGTAGAGGTAGAGCAGTACAGACTGGATGGATGTAGAGGTAGAGCAGTACAGACTGGATGGATGTAGGGGTAGAGCAGTACAGACTGGATGGATGTAGAGGTATACCAGTACAGACTGGATGGATTTGGAGGTAAAGCAGTACAGACTGGATGGATGTAGAGCAGTACAGACTGGATGGGTGTAGAGGTAGAGCAGTACAGACTGGATGGATTTGGAGGTAAAGCAGTACAGACTGGATGGATGTGGAGGTAGAGCAGTTCAGACTGGATGGATGTGGAGGTAAAGCAGTACAGACTGGATGGATTTGGAGGTAGAGCAGTACAGACTGGATGGATGTAGAGCAGTACAGACTGGATGGATGTAGAGGTAGAGCAGTACAGACTAGATGGATGTGGAGGTAAAGCAGTAAAGACTGGATGGATGTAGAGCAGTACAGACTGGATGGATGTGGAGGTAGAGCAGTACAGACTGGATGGATGTGGAGGTAAAGCAGTACAGACTGGATGGATGTGGAGGTAAAGCAGTACAGACTGGATGGATGTAGAGGTAGAGCAGTACAGACTGGATGGATGTAGAGGTAGAGCAGTACAGACTGGATGGATGTGGAGGTAGAGCAGTACAGACTGGATGGATTTGGAGGTAAAGCAGTACAGACTGGATGGATGTAGAGCAGTACAGACTGGATGGATGTAGGAGTAGAGCAGTACAGACTGGATGGATGTAGGGTAGAGCAGTACAGACTGGATGGATGTAGAGGTAAAGCAGTACAGACTGGATGGATGTAGAGGTAGAGCAGTACAGACTGGATGGATGTAGAGGTAGAGCAGTACAGACTGGATGGATGTAGAGGTAGAGCAGTACAGACTGGATGGATGTAGAGGTAGAGCAGTACAGACTGGATGGATGTAGAGGTAGAACAGTACAGACTGGATGGATGTAGAGGTAGAGCAGTACAGACTGGATGGATGTAGAGGTAGAGCAGTACAGACTGGATGGATGTAGAGGTAGAACAGTACAGACTGGATGGATGTGGAGGTAAAGCAGTAAAGACTGGATGGATGTAGAGCAGTACAGACTGGATGGATGTGGAGGTAGAGCAGTACAGACTGGATGGATGTAGATTAGTACAGACTGGATGGATATGGAGGTAGAGCAGTACAGACTGGATGGATGTAGAGGTAGAGCAGTACAGACTGGATGGATGTAGAGGTAGAGCTGTATAGACTGGATGGATGTAGAGGTAGAGCAGTACAGACTGAATGGATGTAGAGCAGTACAGACTGGATTGATGTAGGGGTAGAGCAGTACAGACTGGATGGAAGTAGGGGTAGATTAGTACAGACTGGACGGATGTAGAGGTAGAGCAGTACAGACTGGATGGATATAGGGGTAGAGCAGTACAGACTGGATGGATGTAGGGGTAGATTAGTACAGACTGGACGGATGTAGAGGTAGAGCAGTACAGACTGGATGGATGTAGAGGTAGAGCAGTACAGACTGGATGGATGTAGATGTAGAGTAATACAGACTGGATGGATGTAGAGCAGTACAGACTGGATGGATGTGGAGGTAGAGCAGTACAGACTGGATGGATGTGGAGGTAAAGCAGTACAGACTGGATGGATGTGGAGGTAAAGCAGTACAGACTGGATGGATTTGGAGGTATAGCAGTACAGACTGGATGGATGTAGAGCAGTACAGACTGGATGGATGTAGAGGTAGAGCAGTACAGACTGGATGGATGTAGAGGGAGAGCAGTACAGACTGGATGATGTAGAGGTAGAGCAGTACAGACTGGATGGATGTAGAGGTAGAGCAGTACAGACTGGATGGATGTAGAGGTAGAGCAGTACAGACTGGATGGATGTAGGGGTAGAGCAGTACAGACTGGATGGATGTAGAGGTAGAGCAGTACAGACTAGATGGATGTGGAGGTAAAGCAGTAAAGACTGGATGGATGTAGAGCAGTACAGACTGGATGGATGTGGAGGTAGAGCAGTACAGACTGGATGGATGTGGAGGTAAAGCAGTACAGACTGGATGGATGTGGAGGTAAAGCAGTACAGACTGGATGGATGTAGAGGTAGAGCAGTACAGACTGGATGGATGTAGAGGTAGAGCAGTACAGACTGGATGGATGTCGGGGTAGAGTAGTACAGACTGGATGGATGTGGGGGTAGAGCAGTACAGACTGGATGGATGTGGAGGTAGAGCAGTACAGACTGGATGGATTTGGAGGTAAAGCAGTACAGACTGGATGGATGTAGAGCAGTACAGACTGGATGGATGTAGGAGTAGAGCAGTACAGACTGGATGGATGTAGGGTAGAGCAGTACAGACTGGATGGATGTAGAGGTAAAGCAGTACAGACTGGATGGATGTAGAGGTAGAGCAGTACAGACTGGATGGATGTAGAGGTAGAGCAGTACAGACTGGATGGATGTAGAGGTAGAGCAGTACAGACTGGATGGATGTAGAGGTAGAGCAGTACAGACTGGATGGATGTAGAGGTAGAGCAGTACAGACTGGATGGATGTAGGGGTAGAGCAGTACAGACTGGATGGATGTAGAGGTATACCAGTACAGACTGGATGGATTTGGAGGTAAAGCAGTACAGACTGGATGGATGTAGAGCAGTACAGACTGGATGGGTGTAGAGGTAGAGCAGTACAGACTGGATGGATTTGGAGGTAAAGCAGTACAGACTGGATGGATGTGGAGGTAGAGCAGTTCAGACTGGATGGATGTGGAGGTAAAGCAGTACAGACTGGATGGATTTGGAGGTAGAGCAGTACAGACTGGATGGATGTAGAGCAGTACAGACTGGATGGATGTAGAGGTAGAGCAGTACAGACTGGATGGATGTAGAGGTAGAGCAGTACAGACTGGATGGATGTAGGGGTAGAGCAGTACAGACTGGATGGATGTAGAGGTAGAGCAGTACAGACTAGATGGATGTGGAGGTAAAGCAGTAAAGACTGGATGGATGTAGAGCAGTACAGACTGGATGGATGTGGAGGTAGAGCAGTACAGACTGGATGGATGTGGAGGTAAAGCAGTACAGACTGGATGGATGTGGAGGTAAAGCAGTACAGACTGGATGGATGTAGAGGTAGAGCAGTACAGACTGGATGGATGTAGAGGTAGAGCAGTACAGACTGGATGGATGTGGAGGTAGAGCAGTACAGACTGGATGGATTTGGAGGTAAAGCAGTACAGACTGGATGGATGTAGAGCAGTACAGACTGGGTGGATGTAGGAGTAGAGCAGTACAGACTGGATGGATGTAGGGTAGAGCAGTACAGACTGGATGGATGTAGAGGTAAAGCAGTACAGACTGGATGGATGTAGAGGTAGAGCAGTACAGACTGGATGGATGTAGAGGTAGAGCAGTACAGACTGGATGGATGTAGAGGTAGAGCAGTACAGACTGGATGGATGTAGAGGTAGAACAGTACAGACTGGATGGATGTAGAGGTAGAGCAGTACAGACTGGATGGATGTAGAGGTAGAGCAGTACAGACTGGATGGATGTAGAGGTATACCAGTACAGACTGGATGGATTTGGAGGTAAAGCAGTACAGACTTGATGGATGTAGAGCAGTACAGACTGGATGGATGTAGGAGTAGAGCAGTACAGACTGGATGGATGTAGGGTAGAGCAGTACAGACTGGATGGATGTAGAGGTAAAGCAGTACAGACTGGATGGATGTAGAGGTAGAGCAGTACAGACTGGATGGATGTAGAGGTAGAGCAGTACAGACTGGATGGATGTAGAGGTAGAGCAGTACAGACTGGATGGATGTAGAGGTAGAACAGTACAGACTGGATGGATGTAGAGGTAGAGCAGTACAGACTGGATGGATGTAGAGGTAGAGCAGTACAGACTGGATGGATGTAGAGGTATACCAGTACAGACTGGATGGATGTAGAGGTAAAGCAGTACAGACTGGATGGATGTAGAGGTAAAGCAGTCGTGTGGTTAATAATGCAGCTAATGAACATCCCGTCCAGTCCTGGCCAGTTTAATGTTAAACCTCAGTTCCCTTTCAGTCAGTCACTCGGTATAACATACTTGGGGAGTCAACAACCAGTCATATTAACCTGAAGGAAACTGAATGCCGAGCCCGCCCTCAGATGCCCCGCCTTCCTGGCTAGAATACCAGGGCTCTAAAGCTCGCCTGAATGCAGAACGTGTCACGCCATTTGCTTTTCAAGCACATAAAGATTTAGCTCCAACTTAGGTGTCTGTTAGTGGTTAGAGAGTGCTTGTCCCCCTGGACGTTGCAATTTTGGGTTCTTTTTGTGTTTGCTACTTTCTTTATTTTTTTATTTTACCCCGTCCCCAATTTCGTGGTATCCAATTGTTTTAGTAGCTACTATCTTGTCTCATCGCTACAACTCCCATATCGGCTCGGGAGAGACGAAGGTTGAAAGTCCCCAACCAAGCCGCACTGCTTCTTAACACAGCGCGCATCCAACCCGGAAGCCAGCCGCACCAATGTAGGCACTGCTTTCTTGCTTAAGTAAGATGGCCAGTGGTGAGAGTTAGTTCAAAAAGGCTAACCACCCAAGTTTATACCTCTGACCGTGCCCTAAAGATATTCACGAATGCTCTCCTGTTTGCCTGGGGTGGAAACACACTCAGGAGGCTTTGCCTTGGACCAGTTCGTGTGACCATTATCTCCAGCTGTGTTCAACTTCTATTTGTCGTTGGACTGACTTTGTGGGAAAGATTGGGGTTGCTGGTGAAGGGTCTTCAGGTGAAGTAACCTTGGAAATGGGGTTGTCTGAGGCCAGGAGAGAGCAGCAGCGGTGGTCGGAGTTGAGAGGGGTGTCATCCCAGCCGAGTGAGGCTCATTCTGATTTTTCTGTCAGTGTTCAGAGTCCGGATTCCGGGGATGATATACTATCCCTGGTTGGCTCTGGAGGGTTTTCAGTGTGAATCGGATGTCGGATCAGTTCGGCAGGGGAGAGTGAATCATTGGTGGTTAATGTGCATTTGACGAAGCTGTGTTTGTAGGGCTGCAGATCACCTGGGGTGGATTGGCCGTCTTCTCCCCTGCAGCAGGTTTTGGGGAAGGTATTTACCTCCTGTCCCTGCAGCGGTGAAGTGTTGCTTACCCCTATTTAAAGATTTTGCAGATGAGCTACAGGCGACCTGGTATTCACCTCATTCAGCCAGGCTGGTGCTACCAGGTTATGGCAAATGCATGAATGTAGAAGGTTTGGAGGAGGCTGGGCTCATTTGCACATGCCCAATGGATTGAAAGCTCGCAAATTACTTAGCTCCAGAGGATAACAAGGGTGCTAATCCTAACATGGTGCTTCCGAAAAAACAGTGCTGGTGCTCTGCGTCTTCAGGGAATAATGTATGGGAGACTGGTAGCGTGCTCCGTCCAGTGGCAGGCACTCGCTGTTTCACCATGTGTGATGAGGACGGTGATGAGGATGTACGTTCTGCAGTTCGCTGTGCGTCATACTTTTCGTGGCGTCCTTATGCCTACGGTCCCCGAGGTCCTAGTACCTGTCTTGAGAGATTTTCTCTCTCCTTCAAAAGCTGGCTATTCAGGTGGTTCCCGTGTCTGAAGTACAGAGTGGTTGGTACAGCCGTTACTTCTTATTTCCCAAGAGCGATGGAATGTTGTGTCCCATCCTGGACTTGGTTGTTTTAAGCAAGCACCCCAAGATTTACAAGTTTCAAATGCTTACACTTGAATGGTTATTGCAGTCGGTGCGTCCCAGTGATTGGCTTACGTCCATAGATCTGGAGGATGAGTGTTTTCATGTGGCTATACATCCTCTCCACAGAAAGTTTCTGAAGTTTCATTTCAAGGTTGTGGCCCAGCCCCTTTTCTATGGTGGTGGAGGTGGCTTTGGCACGGGGTGCAATGCCAGGGGATCAGATTTTTGGCCTATCTGGATGATTGGATGGTCATAGCAGAGTTGAGGGAACAGGTGGGGTTCCACACTACCACGCTGGTTTTCCATATTCAGTCTTTGGAGTTCATAGTGAATTACAAGAAAACTTGTGATTCACTATGAATTCACTAGCGCGTTCAGTTTCTGGGTCTGGTTCTGGACTCATTTCTGAATTGTGTGTTTTGTCCCAACAGAGGAGGGTCGCATTCCGGTTCTTTCTGGCACGGATTCAGCTGGGGCACTCTATGCCTTTTCGCTCGGGCATACAGTTATTGGGTCTGATGGCCTCTATGATAGCTGTGGTGCCTCGGGACTGTTGATGCATCAGTTTTAGCGCTGGGTAGTTGCCACTGCCATCGTTTGTCAAGGTATCCCCATTGTGCCTAAGGACGTTGACTCCTTGGAGGGACCCGTGACTGCTGTTGCAAGGGGTTCTCATGGGCTGGGTAGTTTCCCACAGGGTGTTCACGACAGATGCATCCCTGTTGGGATGGGGAGCACTGTGTGTAGGTTGCTCGAAAAGAGGAATTTGGTCAACAACTCAAAGGGCACTGCATATCAATTACCTAGAGATACTGACTGTTTTACTAGTGTTGAGGCGTTTCCTTCCTGATGTTGGAGGGCCAGCATGTGTTGGTAACGTCCGACAACAAGCCGGCGGTGGTGTACATCAACAGGCAAGGGAGGACGCGGTCTCTCTCTCTCTTCTAAATCTGTCTGTTATCTGCTCATATGGAGCAGTGTGCATTTTCTGTTGCTCAGGGTGACATATCTTCCCGGGTTTCTCAACGTGGGTGCAGATCTAATTTCCAGGGGTGTCCTATCTCTACGGAGTGGAGACTACACCCCTAGGTGGTTGCCGAGATATTGGGCCAGTTCTGCAGTGCTGACAGAGATCTTTATGCATCACAAGAAAACTCGCATTGTCATCTGTTCTTCGCGATGAGGGATCTGGGCACTCCGTTGGGAACAGATGCTTTGGCGTATCAGTGGCCCTGGACCCTTCTCTATGTGTTTGCTCCGGCGGACCTGATTCAAGCCACTGAGCAGAGGGTCCATCAGGAAAGTCTGTTGTTGATTCTGGTGGCTCCACGTTGGCCCAGACAACCCTGGTTCCCGGAGATCATCCACTTGTTGGGGGGGGGGGGGGACCCATTGAGGGTTCCATGTCATCGGGATCTATTGTCCCAGACACGCCAGGGAGTTTAGCACCCACGACCACAGATAGGGGATCTGTGGGTTTGGTCCCTGAAAGGTTGAATTTGACAGCTATGGGGTTATTCTTGAATGTTATTACTATACAGTCGGCAGATGTGCCCTCTACGAGGTGGTGCAGTTTCTGAAAGGCGTGCGTCGGCTCAGACAGGTGTCTAAGCCTGTGGCATAGACCTGCAACCTGGCTTTGGTCCTGGATGCTCTGTGTGAGCCTTCGTTTGGATGATTCAAGTCTGTGGACCTGAAGGTCCTTTCCTACATGACTGCCCTGCTCATGACCTTAGAGTCTGCCAAACACGTTGGCGATCTCCACTCACTATCAGTACACCCTTCCTGTTTGGAATTCGCGCCTGGCAACTCTAAAGTGATGTTACCTCCTAATGCAGCTTTTGCTCCCAAGGTTATGTTTATGTCTCACAGGTCCCTGGCTTTCTAGCTGTTCCTTTTCTCTCCTCCTTTGTTTGCTTTCAGTGAACAACGGAGGTTGTATGGCCTGTGTCCGGTGCACGCTTTATGCACATATGGATAGGACCAAGGATATCCGCGTTTGTGACCAGCTTTTTGATTGTTTCGCTAATCCACCTCTGTAGTGCGATTTCCAAGCAACGTTTTCTCATTGGCTATCTCCCTGACAAATGACAGCAAAGGAGAAGGGTTGCCTAGCGGTGTGCGTGCTAACTCCACTAGGGGTGTGGCAGCTTCTTGGGCATTGTTCAGGGGCATGACGATTGGTGATATCTGTGCTGCAGCGTGTTGGGGTTCCCCAAATACCTTCTACCTGCTCCTAGTGTGGCTCATAGTGTTCTCATGGCTGGGTCCGGCAGTTGGTGTTAGGCACCGCGCAGGTTGTGCATTTGTCCGGGTTACCACAGTTCCCTGCAAGTTTGAGCCTTGGGCTGCAGCAGTGTGTAAAGTGTACATTATCATGGTTACCACTGTTTCCTGTAGGTTTGAGCCTCGGGTTGCTGTGACAGCGCGCAAGTACACAGTTTCGATGTTGCTGCAGGTTTTCTCCTACAGGGAACAGTAGTTATAATCATAACTGTAATATTTATTGTCTTCATTAAAACATTTGACGGTTATTTCTGCCTAGTAGCTTAGGTTATTTAAATATCGTATTGGTCTATCTCTGCCCAGTCAGGAATGTCTCTGCTAACAATAGAGTTATCCAAACCCCCTTATAGTGTTTTAGTGTTCTCATAGTGTTCTCACAGTGTTCTCATAATGTTCTCCAACCCACCTCATGGTTATATGACACCAGGCTCCAGCTCTGTGGGCCAAACTCTCCAGTCAGTACTGTGCTTTCTGCTGCTTTAGGTATAATTGCCTCAGCCTCACAAGGTATAGTTATCCAGAGTTCAGTCTGGTTGTGAAAATAGATCAAGAGGAGCTGTTCAACAGTCCGATACACTGCCTGAACGCTGCAAACAACTGGTGCATGAAATAAGAGCAGCAAGCGCTGTGGTGGTTTTATGCCTGATGCAAGCGTTTTACTGGAATACAATAGTGGATCCTGGCAGCCATCATAAATTCCTGAAACGTTTACTATGTTCCAATCACAAGGATTATAAAGCAGCAAATGGACTGAGGGAGAGAGAATCTGGTTGCTGTGCCTCCCCTGTCAAGCTCACAGACATTAAAAAAAACATAGTTTTTTTCTGAGGAGAAAATTTCATCCTAAAACAGTTGATAAAATAATAAAGAAAATAAGATATACTGTAGCTGCTGTTTCTTTTAAAATATCATAGTTTACTGGTATGTTGGCATTCTGACAAAGATATTTCTAATTGCAGACTATTTTTATTTTTTTATATATATATTTTTTACCTTTATTTAACTAGGTAAGTCAGTTAAGAACAAGTTCTTATTTTCAATGATGGCCTAGGAACAGTGGGGCAGTGGGGCAGCCTGATCAGGGGCAGAACGACAGATTTTTACCTTGTCAGCTCCGGGATTTGAACTTGCAACCTTCCGGTTAGTAGTCCAACGCTCTAACCACTAGGCTACCCTGCCACCCCATAGTTTTTTTCTGAGGAGAAAATTTCATCCTAAGACAGTTGATAAAATAATAAAGAAAATATGATATACTGTAGCTGCTGTTTCTTTTAAAATGTCATAGTTTACTGGTATGTTGGCATTCTAACAAAGAGAATTCGAATTGCAGACTATTGTGTTGCTATGTAAGTGGGGGTAGCTTTAGAGACCTGCAATGACTAGCTTCTGTCCAGAATCTCAAGAGGTACAATCAGGCTTTTAAGTAGTGGCTGTGAGCGGTATTGTCCTTAATTTAAGACTGCATCAGACTGCATCAGTCTTTGTAATTGTATTTTTAAATCATTGCTGTATGTCTAATAAATCACTCTGTGTTTATTTAATGAAAATGTACTGCCCTTTAAAAGTCCAATGCAGCTATTTTTATCTCAATATCAAATAATTTCTGGGTAAAAACTAAGTCCCTTAGTGTGATTGTTTTCAATTAAAATGGCAAAAGAAACAAAAATAGTAGCTATAACGAAACACCATCCAAAATCAGCTGGACCAGTTAAGAGTACAGAAAATTCTAAATGGAAACTTTCTTTATATGTACATCATTTAGAATATATTATCAATTCCAACCCTATTAAAAATGTTGGTCAAAACATTTATTTTTGGAACATTCAAAAACTCTTCAAAAACATTTACAAATTTTTTCAAATATTGCATCATGGTAAAGTTAAAGTTCACATTCTGACCAACAGGGGAGCCCTAGCTATCTCAGACTGACAATTCAGAAGTGCTGGACATTATGTAGTGTTCTGTCTATGTACTCTATATCTATATGCTACAGTCTGTGTGCTCTATATCTATACTCTATCTCTCTCTGACCTGAGCAGTCTAAGTGGGAGATCCTCCTTGTGTGTTGACAGCCTTTCTCCTCCTCCTCTTTCTTTATCTTTCTCTCTCTTGCCCTCTCACTCTGTCTCTCCCCATATCTCTTTCTCTCTCCTCCTCTTCCTCCTCTCTCTCTCCTCCTGCCAACCAACCATCAGGTCAGTGTCTGCTGCCAGAGGGGGTGTGGCTTACCCTGGGCCCAGCTAGCTATGGGGCCGGGCGGGGCCTGCCCTGTGGTTACCAAACCCATGATTAGTTTCACTCCCCCTGAACACTGGCAACACCGTCTGCTCTCACTGGCATCAACACTCTCCTTTTGTCTACTCATCTGTAACCCAACTCGAGAGGAGAGGAGAGGAGAGGAGAGGAGAGGAGAGGAAAGGAGAGGAGAGGAGAGGAGAGGAGAGGAGAGGAGAGGAGAGGAGAGGAGAGGAGAGGAGAGGAGAGGAGAGGAGAGGAGAGGAGAGGAGAGGAGAGGAATAGGTGTTGTGATATTGGCTGTTTACTGTTTTGCTTGAGATATTAATGATCTTAACTGACAGATCTTTGAATGGACGAGTCAAAGACAGGCTGTACTCTTTCAAGGAGACATTATCATGACCTAACGAGTGGAGTGCACCATTATCATATCTCTCTCTGTCTCTGTCCCTCTCTGTCTCTCTCTCGCTCTCTGGCATCATTTTAGCCCTTACATGGGTAATAATTAGCCTTATGAGTGCAAGATAATATTGTCATAAATACTTAGACATAACCGCATAAAAAAGTGCACTGCTCAGGATGTTTTGAATTACATATAATATTACTGACTACATTACATGTTTAGGAAATTACTACTATAATCTTTCTTGCATATATGACAATAAATGGAACTGTTTTAGGCTGATTCCCTAATGGCACCCTAATGGCCTATGTACCCTGGTAAAAAAAAAAGAGTGCGCTATAAAGGTACATCTTAAACTTATTCAAGCCTTTGAGAGGCATGTTGGGCATTCGGGATTTTGGGAGAATTATCTGTTTTAATTATGACACTACCCAGAATGCCTTGTGTAGCAGTGCAGCGACATCACTGTGACTGTCTTCATCAGACCAGACTGTTTAACAGTTTACCAGCCCCGTAGACATTCAAGACTAGAGTACAGACAAAATATAACTATAACACCAAGAAACTAGGACTATGTAATGGAATATTATAACTGGAATTGTTTTTGCTAGAAATGTAATGATTTGCCCCGTGTACGATTTAAATGTTTCTGAAATATTATTTTGAAGACCATCTGCGTAAAAGGACTGGGTGTGTGTGTGTTAATATATAATATAATATTATTATTATTATTACTACTACTATAACTTTTTCTAAAGGAAATTCGAAGAAAACCGTTTCAAAGATATAGCGTTATAGCTCACGTATTAACGGAATCCAGTCATTTTGGCATATGGAAACCTGTATCATTTATTATTATTGTTGTGTAAACGTTTTAATACTAACTCCGAATTATGGAGTATCCCTAGAGGGATTACAGCTTAATCCCGTCCCTGTAGCGCGGTGGATCCAGTGGATTAAGGCTGTATTGTCTCTCTCTGTACCAGAGTCCCTTTAGGCCACAACACAATGGTTCTCGTACCCGCCAACGTCTTATTATTCTCTTTCTCTCTGAGGGGGAGTAGACTAGAGGTCTTGGCATAGAGAGTTTATGTTGCATAAAGACAAACCCTTCAGATTGATGAGAATCTCTTGCAACAGCATCGACTGTAAAACAATATCTGTCCGTTTACTGAGACGTCGGCCGAATTCTCTATTCAAATGAAGTCTAACATGGGGCGGGTTTAATATGTGTCTAAATGTGGAAACAACATTAAGAACAAGTGTCATTACAAGATAATTACATAGGCTAATAAATGGTCATGACGGTGATAAATATGAGTATTAGAATAATAAGTAATGTTTTGATCACGTTTCGTTTCTTTTGCAAAAGCATTGCTTTCTATTCTGTGAGCATATCGCAGTAATTATAGCCTTTTGTATAATTTTACATTATATGTACATGTAGGTATTTATTATAGGTTATACATTATATGTCAGTGCATTGTGTATTATCTATTCATTAATATGTTGTGGGGCATATTAGGGCTATATGTTTCCATAGGCCTACGATAGCCTACAACTGCAACGTCATTAGACCCGGGATATTGCATGTTTATTACAGCTTGTAAAGCACATGCTAAACGGTGATAGTGTAATCAGATAAGATCAGTTTAATACAGGCAGAATTTATTACAGGCAGCTAGGGCAGGCAGAGAGTAGGAAAGCCGATTCCACTATTCCTGAGCGCTCTGTTAGCACAATGAAAGAGAGCCCAGGGAATTGAAACCAAAATCCACTTGTAATCTCGCAACAGTATCGGGCATAATTGGTTGAGGACCACAATATTAAGATTGATGAGACATTAAAGTGGCTCTTTGGAGTTCACGCGATCGATAAATATCCCAATTTCAAAAGCTTTCATTTGAGCTCGAGACAAATCACTGGAGCCGCGCGCCTCAGCGATACTGATCCAAATAGAACATGGAGGATGGAGGGAGAGGAGAGATGGAGATGCGGAGGAAGATGGGTGGAAACAGAGAGATTGCATGTGATCCCGTCTGCTGGTCAGGGGTCAAAATGCCATCGTAAATAAATACTAAACGGATATTGTCAGCACAAATATATGCGCTTTCAGGTTTTTCAAAAGCATGTGATTAGTTTAGGATGCATATTGTAACAGTAGTTTGGCGTGGTGTTGTATCTCTCATTTAGTGGCCCCAGTGTCGTTATTGTAACTGAAATAATTGTTATGAAAAATATTAGTATGCAAATATGAATAATAATACCATATAAGTGACCAGTCATCATATTGGCAAGCGCTCCTCCATCTCTGGTTTAGTTCTGATAGGCCATATGACACTGCTGGCCCTTATTGCACCGCACGCGCCTTTAGTTAAAATGGTTATTACTTATGTAAATTAGCGTCATATAGTTTTGAAAGCCTATAATGTATATAGGCCTAAATGCTTGTTGAATAGGCCGAATAGCGATTTGGTTCAAAGTAACCTATGTTATACCCTCCAGAGTGCAACCCATAAGTGAGCCTTGTCCTGTATTTAACCTGAACGAATAATTCGAGTTTGCATCAAAAATAATGACTCTGAATGAAAACCTGTTACCATGATAATTAAGAACCGTGCATGTGCCCAAATTAAGAAGAAATTGTAGAATTTGCATCCTATACATTACATCGTCTCAATATCTTCTCTGACTAAATCGAAGTAAACTCAAATTTGATAATAATTCACTATCAAAGAAATCAAATTATTTGTTAGGAATTGTTAAAGACCATACATTGTTTGTCCTTATATCTGATTCACCGTGTATTACACATTATAGGCCCAGTGGTCCTCAGCACCCCGGCCCAGCTCGTGGCCCCGGTAATAGTGGCACGAGGGACGCTCTCCATCACGACGACCGAGATATATTTCGAAGTGGACGAGGATGACCCCTCCTTCAAACTGCTTGACTCCACGGTAAGTCCAACTGCCACGTTCCCTTTCTGTTTGATATGCGATTACTCCACAAGCTTTTGTTCACATTCAAGTTCACTTTACTGATTCATGTTCATGTTTAGGCTGGGCCCGCATAAACCCCATGTTCCTTTATTTTGCAAGACACAAATTGGGATTTAGAGATGTAAAAAAATATATCCAGGTTCACACATGTGCAACAATTCAAACATTAGGAGATTGTGGAGCATTTTAGAAAATGTGATCTAATTGGAACCGTGTGCCATTTTGATTCCCAGAATGTAGACGAGCCTTAAGCATGCCTAGGCTTACACGCGCGCGAGGCTCCACCTGCAGAGAACCTGGCCTACAATATTTTACAAATGTATTGATATTCGGATTCCCTCAAAACCTGTAAACCTATGTCATCGAACGAGAGCCTACGATATCGGTTCGATTTTAGACCAACATTATCCTTGTTTATAAATATGGCGACTGTGTATGGACATGGGATAACAGTTGCACTATTAGGCTAACCCTAACGTTGTAACCTCGACATTTGCACAACTACGGGTTCAAAACACCTGGTTTTGCGCAGTCTTCGTGTGGACTCTATATTAGAAATATAGGCCTAATGTCTAACCCCAACCGTACCTCTCATACATGTTTTCCCCAACAGCCTTAAGCCGATAAAAAGCGTTCAATTAGACAGCCTATTATTATAACATAGACAACCCGATAGATACAATATGTAGGATAGGCCTTTAGCCGGAACTAATAGAGATATGACAAACTATATTTGCGTAATTTAAAATGGGTTAAACACTAGGCCTATAAAATACCAATGTATGGTGCCGATAATAAATATAGCCTGTATGTGATTAAAAAAATACAAGTTATACATTTCATTAATCATGATTGGGACACAAATATTACATAGCTCGTTTTTATTAACTCTTTAAATTAAATCAGAGACAGGAATAAAAAATCAGATCACAAATGTTATAATCCAGTGTATTTCAAGTGCATTTTTTCTTTTCAATTAGACTGTATTTATATATATATTCTTATTTTCAGGTTTTATCATGTTATCAAGGTACAAACAAAAATGATCGAGTATACTTTAAATAGGAATTCAAGTATGTTTATGGAATGTTTTTTTTAACGTAACAGATAATACCATAAAAATGTAAACTTTCAAAATTTGAAAATGTCCACTGACAACAGATACAGCAGACTATCACTGAAATGAACGTTCTAATTTATTTTCTACCAAATAAAAAAATGTTCAGGCGTTTTACTTTAAAAGGTGGAATTGAGCTCTTAAGTTTACATGTCACAGAACAACATTCACAATTTCAGACCACTGGAATCACAACCTATGAATGTATTTACAGTAGAAATTGTACAGTTATTTTGTCAAGGCTTGTATGGGGGCTTTATTTTAAAGCATTTAAGCAAATAAACGATTTAGATTACCGTGGGCATGGAGAGAAATAACGAAAGATTAACACTGCATTGTAACCTAACCTTGAATGTGGATTGATGGTACAATTTGCTCCAAAATTAGGACATCGCAGAATAGAATTAAGAGAAGGGTCATATTTGACTAAATGTAATAAAAATGATCTCAGAGTAAACGTCTTCATCGTCAGAGGATAGTCACATTTTACAAGACCGTGAATAAAACAGGGGTGCAGTGATCATTTCTGTCCATAGTCCTTTGATACATCACCAGGCCTCTCACTGACCCTCCTTCACTATAACACACATTTACCTCAGAGTTTCTCCAAGCTTTTGGGGTTGGTCAGAATCTCTCTCGCCAGTCGCCAGGTCTGTTTGGCTGCATTTTCTAGAGCAGAATGAGGTTTCCCCTGGAACAGGTCTAGAGTAGGCAGGAAGTAATGGGGGCACCTCCTGCACTGCAAACACGAAATAAGCTGCAATAGAATCCCGTTCAAACGGTCCCCGAGGTTGTTCTCGTCCCAGTCAGACTCCCGTGGATGTTTTTCACACTCATAAGAAACCAGAGTCTTCATGTGGTAGTTGTTGAGGGGCGTCCCAGGCAGCTCAAGGTGCCGGTCCCGTAACGTCTTGAGGACCGACAGACATTTCTTCCTGCAGCCTCCCAGGAGTAGGCGGTTCTCGGCCTCGCCGAACTGCAGGACCCAGGCGTCGCTCTCTGCCGAACTTTGTTTTCCGTTCAACGAGTAGCACTCTTTAGAGAGAAGGTTGAATCCCTCGGCCTTTACCTCGGCTACCCTGTTGGGCCCCGGCCAGGGGATGTGAGGTAGGGGCCAGTGCGCTGCGCTGCGGGGCCAGATCCCGGTGCATTTGAAAGCCGGGGTGATCTGAACGATGTATCTGTCTCTGATGCGTAACTTCACCTCGCTGGTGTCTGACACCATTTTGACAACATCTCTATAGCTGCATTTATCCACTGCCTGCGCCACTAGGGTCTGAAATCTGGAGCGGATCTTGCGCGCAGAGAGGTAGCCGGAGGCAGTGATGAATTCTACCCAGAGAGACATGCTCCTCTTGCGGCCGTCGCTTAGCTTGAGCACGGCGCAGCCCGGCAGAGACCCATCATCCACGAAGTTAAACACCCCCATCTGGTTGAGGTAGAGCACCACCTCGAACTCCGTGGGGGAGATGACCTCTAGCCCCTCGAAGCGGTTGTCCATCTCGTTGAGAGAGCTGATGAAGCGGGGCTCCTGCACCTCCACCTCCTTCAAGACGTCCGAGACCACCTTGCACACCTCCCGGATGGTCTTGGAGATGGCCGCCTTCCGAGATTGACATTTCTCCTGGTAGTATTTGTTGAGGTGGTACACCAGCTTGGCCTGGGCGGCTATCATGTTAGGGCAGAGATCCGGGTTGTAGACCGGAGTCTCGCAGTAAGCCGACGGATCCAACGCGGCTGTTTGTACGGGAGCCAATTTTAGAGAAGAAAGAACGCTATTAAAAAGAAAAAAATGTGTTCCACAAGACCCAACCCAGCCTCTTGCTAGTTGGGGCACATGCGTAATAACCTCGCTGGTCTAAATCATAAGCTTTTGCAATGGACTGCAGTTGAAAAAGTATGTCCTTCGATTTGCGAATAATTATCAAAAGTCCATATTACACGCCCTCACGTCAGTAGTCAAAACAACTCTAATCACTGCTGTAGTTATGGATCCACATGTGAAAGTGCGCGGTGCAGTCTGTGTGTGTATGTGTGAGGGCGTTGTGGAGGCGGCTGAGTCTTTCTGTGTTTAACAGCCCGGACGCTCTTCGGGAAATTATAAAGGGAGGGTTAGGAACGAGGATGTCCAATCGCCATCTGATTCGTCACCGCCTCCAGTTTATCGAACGCAAATTAATTCCCGGGTTTTATACACAATTTAAACTGAAGGTAGTAATGTCGAGGATCGGAAGTCCACCTACTACGCATTGGCTAGAGAAAAAACAGAGCCCACTTTCAGGATGTCTTTTTGACATTTAAACGGATTTGCTTCAACTGCTCATTTTAGACAGCTTGTTTGTATGCTACAGTAGGTAGGCTATAACATATGCAAATGTTTATCTTATTTATTTGTTTTGAATACAATATTTGATTAAGTAGCATTTTTCTCGTGTTTATTATTCTTGCTTTCTCTGATTTTCGTTTTTTATTTTACTGTATTGTCCACAGCCTAAGGATGGTAGCTGATCTAATATTAGACACGACGTCTGAATGACAGATTTGATGACAGTCGTTGCGTGGGGTTATGTCTTTTATTTTATTTTGTTGCTTTGACAGACGATTCGCTATGCTAAATCTATTCAACAGGAATTTGGAATGCAGTGTCCGGAGAAAAAAAATATCCTACTACATGTTGAAATAACCTATATTAGATGGATTTACGTCTTCGGCATATCAGTAGGCTAGGCTATTGTATAATTATTAGGCCTGTGATATCACACGCTGGTTATTTTTGACAATAATGCATGTATGCCTGGAACATTGTAGTAGTTAAAAATAGTGGACCGGTTCATTTGCCCAGTTTTCTTTTCCAGCATAAATAGGATAATGATAAAATAAAGGTACACAGCCCTTTAGAAGTTCATTTTTTTTTCTTACAGTGTCGATGTATAGGCTATTCAACGCAATAAAATACATCTTCAGGCCTACCTTTAAATTAAGACGTTTTTGAATTTGAATGTAAATATGTTTCGTTATTTCAATGTATGAAATAGGCCTACTATTCCTCATTAATTGAAGGATGAACTTGTCAAATTAAGTAGGACACTCATCTTATCAGTGAAGAAAAATTAAGATGGCATAGATATTTCCTTTAGCTATACCACTGTTTTGTAAGACTGTAATCTATACATGTGAAGGCATTTTAATATATTTCCAATATGTATTCTTTTTCAGCATTGGTAAATGTTTTATTGCAAGCATCTTGTTAGTTCGTTGAAATACGCGATTCCGATCATTTTTTACTTCACAATATTGTATAAGGGCGTTTTGTATGCAAAAACAGATTGTGAACACAAGGTTTTCATAAGCAGGCCGTTACAAATTATTGATGTTGTACATTGTAGGCATCATTCTAGGTGAGTGTTGTGTGAGCAGTGTTTACAATTATCACGAATATGATGATAGAACAAATTAAACAATATTAAACAATAGCAACAAAAATAAAACTATACTTTATCATTATTATTATGATGATGATTATTTTAGACTATATATATATATATATATTATTATATTATCAAGATGGAATGGAAGCAAGACACATTTATGCACAACACCAGTAGACTAGATATTTTTATGCAGACGAAGTTGCTGCACATTTCTGCACAGTTAACAAGTCCTTCCCCCCCACCAAATCACTGAACAATCACTATAGTTATCACCGAATCAACTCCCTATCTCGGAGCCATCTCTAGCTTTAAAAGTAGTAATCATCCTGGCTAATCATAATTAATGTCCCACTGTTACCAGGCAGGTATTACAGATATGACAACAAATGGGTGTGCTGGTATAGACCTTGCCAAGATAACACATCATTACTCTAGGCCCATCTAAAGGTCTACTACGAAAATATGAATTCAAATTAAGTGTGAAATATAGTTTACTATATTCATAACCTTAATTATTATTTTAGATTGATAGTCAACAGAAATCTTTTGGGTTAGATATTGACAAAACTAGGCACTAGCTACCACTTCCCAGTGTAAATTTTTCTTAGTCACTTTCATGGAGTGTTTTGCGATTGTAGGAAATTCTATACTGGTTTCATGTGGAGAGAGATAGGAGGAAAACCTGCACCTTCTCTCTCTCTCTCTCTCTCTCTCTCTCTCTGTCTCTCTCTGTCTCTGTCTCTGTCTCTCTGTCTCTGTCTCTCTGTCTCTGTCTCTCTCCCTGTCTGTAGATCAGCATGTATACTGGCCTTTATTAGAGCCAGACTAGTCTACAGTCTACTTCCAACTCCAAGTTTGTGTGTGGCCATGAGGCTGGTCATCCCTCTACGTGATAGAGGGGCTTTTCTTCAGGATTATCACCTCTTTAATCTAAAGCATGTGCACTGCTTAGATCTAACAACCTGGACTACTCTACACAGATCTACATGTAAATGTTCATGTTTAGATCTAACAACCTGGACTACTCTACACAGATCTACATGTAAATGTTCCTGTTTAGATCTAACAACCTGGACTACTCTACACAGATCTACATGTAAATATTAATGTTTAGATCTAACAACCTGGACTACTCTACACAGATCTACATGTAAATATTAATGTTTAGATCTAACAACCTGAGGTGCGTTCAGTTCTGTTCAGCGTTTGCTACGTTGCGTGACGGTTTGTACTGAATGACACGTTCCCCCAAAACAGTGTGCAATGTTCAACAGCCTTTGAGGTACGTTTGTGTGTGAATTAAACATTGCACACCGTTCTGAACACACCCCTGGTCTACTCTACACAAATCTACACTATATAGCAATCTGGTCTACTCTACTATAGATCTAAACTAACAACCTGTTCTACTCTACTCAGATCTATACTATCCTCTATGGTCTCTGTGTTAGATCCACTAGCGTCTATCTCTGACCCGGCCTAATTTCAATAGAACCTATTTCTGACCCCACAGCCCAATGCATGACTGTGGTATGGGGCCTTTTTCTATTCTGACCCAGAATAACATCAGTCCGGTCTCTGACCCTCCAGCTTTATGTATGATTGTGTAAATCAATACAATGATTTCTACTTCCTACCATGTGACCCATCCTCTTTGTGTAGAATGCTTCTTTGTTTTTACTGCACTTCTCCTTTTCCCCTCCATTTTTAATTTTTCTCTTTCTTTTAGTAAGACGGATCCTCCTGTCAGTGGTCTGAAATGGGGTCAACAGTTCTTGTCTAATAGCCAAAATGGCTTTGTGATGACACCATAGTTTATCACGCACACACACACACGGCCTGAAACTGGACATGAGATTTTTCAGTTTGACAATTACAAGTCTAAATTGACAATATAACATACATTTTTGATGCCACAAATCCATCGCCCCAGACAGTGTAAACATTTACTATATAAAAATACAGTTTTTATAAATGTACAGGCCTGTGGTGCATGATAGACACCAGTAGTATAAATGTTTAAGACCAACACCAGCTAAAACCATGATAATATACATTTTATTAAGACAGACCAAATTAATCCAAGACCAAATTAACAATTTAAATGTCTCAATAGTAATAACAGCATCTCATAATGTGCCCATTAAAGTCAACTAATTGAGGATATTAATAGTCAGTGTGTCTCTCTATTGATAATCCTTTTAGAACATGACAAATAGGGTCATCCATGTTATTCTGTCGTCTATCTCTCTGTACATTAGAATAGAAGACTGCGGATGGAAGGCAGCCAAGGAGAGGTTCAGTCACCAAATCAAATCCAGATTATACCAACAGTCTCTAATGGAGTGGCAGTGCAATAGGACTCAGATTAAGAGGGTGGCATTTAAGACATGTGTGATCAGCATTAGGCCTCACACTGGGATAAATAATACACTTAACCCTCTCGGGATGGGGACTCACTTTGACATGTCCCCCCACAAAATGTATTAATCTCAAAATGACATTGTCATTGGGGTTTTTAATAATCTGAATATCATTATTCCAGACAATATGGTGTCTCTGTGGGGTAGCCCGTTAATTTCTGGGCCTTGTGTCTTCCACCCTCTGGATCCTTCCTCCACCTCGGCCCCCTCTGGATCTCCGACCCCCCCTTTCTTCATCTGTTATACCCCCTCCTCGTGTCAGCAGCCTCCCTGTGTTTGACTCCTCCCTCCCCGACTCTTTCTCAATTCATATTTCCTTGATTCCTCACATCCTCTGACCTCGCATCCTTCTCAAAACGCATTGGAGAAAAAGGTCAGAGGGGAGGGACCTTGGACCTTCAATATGATTTAGGAGGAAACAAGGACAAAGGATGCTAGATGTTGCATAGAGACGGATTGAGACAGAGCCCTCGTGTCAGCAGCCTCTCTGTGTGAGTAGTAAGGAGACGGGACAACACAGCCAGAGGCTCTGAAGGACCTTCTCGTGATCAGCTAGGGCCCAGGCTAGGTCTCATATACTACAGACCATCAGGCCTGGTGGGGTTACAGAAAACACATCAGAATAACAGAACTTTGGTGTGTATTTCCGTGACAGAGGAGGAGAGAAAGAGGGAGGGCGAGAGGGAGAGAGCGAGAGGGAGAGTGAGAGAGAGAAGAGAGAGAAGAACAGGGGAAATTATGAAAATTAATGAATTATCTCAGCACCTCCACCACCCGCCTCCCTCCTCTCCTCAATATGGAATGCTTGTCAGCCTTTCTGATTAATGACACGCATTTATTTGCATCAATTTAGCATTAATATAATTAAATATAATTTTGTTTCATTTGCCGACACGGCTTTGCATAATAACACAGAAAATGAGAGGTATTATTAGAGGTATGCCATTTAAAAAAAGTGGATAACATTCTGTGACCGATCATACATTTTTCTGTTTAAGTATGTGCCCATGGCATTACTGTGTAGAAATGCTCAGGTTATGGTTGCATCTCAAATGGCACCCTATTCCCTCTATCGTGTACTACTTTTGACCAGGATCCATGGTATTTTCTATATGTGCACTACATAGGGAATAGGGTGCCGTTTGTGATGAAGACTGTGGCTGCCCTGTCTGTATAATCACACAGATAAACTCTATATCTGTTGTACATAACAGTGTTAAGGTATTAGTAGGAGATGGGAGCTGTGTCCTGCTATGTTATTATTCTGTTATCTGTTAATATCTCTGCTGTTGTTGCGAAATTTTTAGAACAGCAGCATTGTTAAGGCTTGTGGTATGTCGTTAGAGCAGCAACATTGTTAAGGCTTGTGGTTTGTTGTTAGAGCAGCAGCATTGTTAACGCTTGTGGCATGTCCTTAGAGCAGCAGCATTGTTAAGGCTTGTGGTTTGTTGTTAGAGCAGCAGCATTGTTATGGCTTGTGGTTTGTTGTTTGAGCAGCAGCATTGTTAAGGCTTGTGGTATGTCGTTAGAGCAGCAGTATTGTAAAGGCTTGTGGTTTGTTGTTAGAGCAGCAGCATTGTTATGGCTTGTGGTTTGTTGTTAGAGCAGCAGCATTGTTAAGGCTTGTGGTTTGTTGTTAGAGCAGCATCATTGTTAAAGCTTGTGGTTTGTTGTTAGAGCAGCAGCATTGTTAAGGCTTGTGGTATGTCGTTAGAGCAGCAGTATTGTAAAGGCTTGTGGTTTGTTGTTAGAGCATCAGCATTGTTAAAGCTTGTGGTTTGTTGTTAGAGCAGCAGCATTGTTAAGGCTTGTGGTTTGTTGTTAGAGCAGCATCATTGTTAAAGCTTGTGGTTTGTTGTTAGAGCAGCAGCATTGTTAAAGCTTGTGGTTTGTTGTTAGAGCAGCAGCATTGTTAAGGCTTGTGGTTTGTTGTTAGAGCATCAGCATTGTTAAAGCTTGTGGTTTGTTGTTAGAGCAGCAGCATTGTTAAGGCTTGTGGTTTGTTGTTAGAGCAGCAGCATTGTTAAGGCTTGTGGTTTGTTGTTAGAGCAGCAGCATTGTTAAGGCTTGTGGTTTGTTGTTAGAGCAGCAGCATTGTTAAGGCTTGTGGTATGTCGTTAGAGCAGCAGCATTGTAAAGACTTGTGTTTTGTTGTTAGAGCATCAGCATTGTTAAGGCTTGTGGTTTGATGTAGACTAGTTTATAGTATAATCTCCAGTCTGTTTTGCCAGAGAGAGGAAAGATGCCACCTCATGTTTGTTTTTGTAATGCAATATATATATACAGTACCAGTCAAACGTTTGGACACCTATTCATTCCAGGGATTTTCTTTATTTTTACTATTTTCTACATTGTATAAAAATAGTGAAGACATCAGAACTATGAAATAACACATATGGAATCATGTAGTAACCAAAACAGTGTTAAACAAATCTAAATATAATTGAGATTCTTCAAAGTAGCCACCCTTTGCCTTGATGACAGCTTTGCACACTCATGGCATTCTCTCAACCAGCTTCATGAGGAATAATTTTCCAACAGACTTGAAGGAGTTCAAACACATGTTGAGCACTTGTTGGCTGCTTTTCCTTCACTCTGTGGTCCAGCTCATCCCAAACGATCTCAACCCAACAGCGTTCCAGTTCTTGACACACTCGAACATGTTCGCCTGTCACCTACTACCATACCACGTTCAAAGGCACACATACACAATCCATGTCTCTATTGTCTCAAGGCTTAAAAAATCCTTCTTTAACCTGTCTCCTACCCTTCATTTACACGGATTGAAGGTGATTTTACAAGTGATTCACCTGGTCAGTCTATGACATGGAAAAGGGAAGGTGTTCCTAATGTTTTGTACACAGTGTAATATATGTATATATAAGAACAAACATGAGGAGGCACCTTCCTCCTCCCTATACGGAGTGGAAGGCAACAAAGCAACAGAGGCAGAGTGATTAATCTTCATGTGTAGGAGACGTCTCCTCTCCTGTCTAAAGGTGGACACTGTAATCATGGGCCCACTGACCCTGTGTTACCCTGTGATACTCCACCAGAGCATCTTTACTGCAGCGCAGGAGCCCATTATGAATCTCACATTAATTGCACAGCTCTTCTCTCCCTTCAACGCCATGTGTTTCCAGTATAAGAGCACACAGCAGAGCAGCAGAAAACAAAGACAAAGGGAGGGATAAAAGAGGATTGTGTTGTAATGAAATGCTGGTGGCTGGGCCCATGATGAAATTAGGCCATGTTACCCAAATAAGGCCTGAAGGGTTCGTAATTGCCCGTGGTGGAGATGTGAAAAGCTGGGTGCCAACTGTCAGTGCCCAGCTAATGATGACAAATGTCTCTCTATGCAGATTGTAGTGACAAGGGGAGAGAGAGGAGAGGAGGAGAGAGAGTAGGGTTAAGGCCTACCATAATATGTAGAGAGAGAGAGAGTTGGGTTAATATCTACCATAATATGAAGAGAGAGAGAGTAGGGTTAATGCCTACCATTATATGGATAGAGAGAGAGGGGGTTAAAGCCTACCATTATATGGAGAGAGAGAGAGGGTTAAAGCCTATCATTATATGGAGAGAGAGAGGGTTAAAGCCTACCATTATATGGAGAGAGAGGGTTAAAGCCTACCATTATATGGAGAGAGAGGGTTAAAGCCTGCCATTGTATGGAGAGAGAGAGAGAGAGTAGGGTTAAAGCCTACCATTATATATAGAGAGAGTAGGGTTAAAGCCTACCATTTTTGGAGAGAGAGAGGGTTAAAGCCTACCATTATATGGAGAAAGAGAGGGTTAAAGCTTACCATTATATGGAGAAAGAGAGGGTTAAAGCTTACCATTATATGGAGAAAGAGAGGGTTAAGGCCTACCATTATATGAAGAGAGAGAGAGGGGGTTAAAGCCTACCATTATATGGAGAGAGAGGGGGTTAAAGCCTACCATTATATGGAGAGAGAGAGGGTTAAAGCCTACCATTATATGGAGAGAGAGGGTTAAAGCTTACCATTATATGGAGAAAGAGAGGGTTAAGGCCTACCATTATATTAAGAGAGAGAGAGGGGGTTAAAGCCTACCATTATATGGAGAGAGAGAGAGGGTTAAAGCCTACCATTATATGGAGAGAGAGAGAGGGTTAAGGCCTACCATTATATGGCGAGAGAGAGAGTTTTAAAGCCTACCATTATATGGAGAGAGAGAGGGTTAAAGCCTACCATTATATGGAGAGAGAGAGGTTTAAAGCCTACCATTATATGGAGAGAGAGAGGGTTAAGGCCTACCATTTTATGGAGAGAGAGGGGGTTAAAGCCTACCATTATATGGAGAGAGAGTGAGGGGGTTAAAGCCTACCATTATATGGATAGAGAGAGATGGTTAAGGCCTACCATTTTATGGAGAGAGAGAGAGAGAGAGTTTTAAAGCCTACCATTATATGGAGAGAGAGAGAGGGTTAAGGCCTACCATTTTATGGAGAGAGAGAGAGTTTTAAAGCCTACCATTATATGGAGAGAGAGAGGGTTAAAGCCTACCATTATATGGAGAGAGAGAGGTTTAAAGCCTACCATTATATGGAGAGAGAGAGGGTTAAGGCCTACCATTTTATGGAGAGAGAGGGGGTTAAAGCCTACCATTATATGGAGAGAGAGTGAGGGGGTTAAAGCCTACCATTAAATGGAGAGAGAGAGGGGAGGGTTAAAGCCTACAATTATATGGAGAGAGAGAGAGAGGGTTAAAGCCTACCATTAAATGGAGAGAGAGTGGGTTAATGCCTACCATTCTATGGAGAGAGAGAGCGTGTTAAAGCCTACCATTATATGGAGAGAGAGTAGGGTTAAAGCCTACCATTATATGGATAGAGAGAGAGGGGGTTAAAGCCTACCATTATATGGAGAGAGAGGGTTAAAGCCTACCATTATATGGAGAGAGAGAGGGTTAAAGCCTACCATTATATGGAGAGATAGATGGTTAAAGCCTGCCATTATATGGAGAGAGAGAGGGTTAAAGCCTACCATTATATGGAGAGAGAGAGGGTTAAAGCCTACCATTATATGGAGAGGGAGAGGGTTAAAGCCTACCATTATATGGAGAGAGAGAGGGTTAAGCCTACCATTATATGGAGAGAGATTAAGCAAGGAAAAAGTACAAAAAAGCTCCTCAAGGACAATCCAGTTCACATAATCCAGACAGAGCAAACCCACAAAACAGACCAGCACAACAACACACCCCCCAGCAAGACCCGGAGGGCAGAAAGTGCAGATGGATGGCTGTCTGAGAGAGTTGGCTGGTCTACAGACTGAGGTGAGAGAACTTAGAGGCACACATGGCACTGAAGGGTGAGGACAGAAAGCTGAGTGAGAGAGCAGGACACTCCCCCATACAATCCAGCAGAACAGCCCACCTCAGACCACAACCTCAACAGCACAACGGGACAGACAACACAGGACCCACCAACCCAATAGACCCCACCCACTCCTAACAGCTCTCCTGTCAGCTCCCCCGATAGCCCTACTGACCCCCCCCCACCCCACCCTCCCACACACACATCCACTGAGGACACACAAATTATTCCAGAGATTGTTTTTCTCATTGACTCAAATGGCAAATACATTCAAGAGGATACACTTTTTCCCAAACACAAAGTGGCTAAACTCTGGTGATCAAACACTAGGCATGCCCTGGAGCTGTTGTCAGAGGACAAACTAGGGTCCCCTAGCCACATCATGATTCACATGGGCACGCATGACCTGAGGGCCTAGCAGGAAAGGGTGGCAACAGCACTCAAGGAGTGATTGAAAAAGCTTCTTCCACTTTCCCCAACGCACAAGTGGTTATCTCCACCCTGCTACCATGAAAAGACTTTCACCCTGCCACCATACAGTGGGTGAATGCAAGCATTTCGCGAGACTGTGCCTCAAAACCTAAATGTCTACCTGGCCCACCACTCCACCCTGGACTTGAACAGCCTTTACAACCAGGTCCACCTCCACAAGGCAGCAATCCCAACTTTTGCCAGGACCTTGAAGGACGTCACCTTCAACTGCAGCCCCAGCACCTCACACAGGAGCAACAGAGCAATGGACACCCTGCCCAGACCAGCGAGACACCCTCTCAGACCTGCAAGACCACCTCCCGAAGGACACCGAGGAAACCCACGCCAAGAGGACCTACACCCAGACCACAGCATCACCAGCCACACCCCAACCAGTTAAGACCACCCCAAGCAAACCCTGGCCACACCCTATATAGCACCCCCCCCCCCACCCCATATCAGACCTATGCCCCTTCTGCCCACCCCATGCCCCCCGAGGCAAGGACCTCAACATGACAGCAGGACATATGCCCAGGCCGTGAGCAGAGCAACAGGTCCAACCCACACTATTACACCTGCCCAAGCCCCATCCTGCGAGCTAAGAGGTATGTTTTAGATGCTCGACATGCTCTGCTCACACCTACTTTGATGGTCCGGGCCTAAACCACACAAAAACAACACTAGACACTATGGAACACAACGCTTTTACTATCACATCCTGGAATATACAAGGTCTGAGGTCATCTTCCTTTGGCCTAAAGATCAGGAACCCAGACTTCATCAAAGAAATTGGAAATACAGACATTGTCAACCTACTAGAAACATGGTATAAAGGAGATGGGACCCACTGGTTGCCCTTTAGGCTACCGAGAGCTGGTAGTCCCATCCACCAAACTACCAAGTGTGAAACAGGGAAGAGACTCAGGGGGTATGCTAATTTGGTATGGAGCATACCTAACCCACTCTATTAAATTAGTCAAAACAGGAACATTTTACATCTGGCTATAAATTAAACAGGAAATGATCTCAACAGAGAAAAATGTGCTACCTTTACCCCCCCCCCCCCCCCCCCCCCCAGTAGAATCCCCATACAGCTTCTCCATCCTAGAGGTGGAGATCAACAATTTCCAGGCTCGGGGACATGTACTAGTCTGTGGCGACCTAAATGCCAGAACTGGACAAGAACCTGACACCCTCAGCACACAGGGGGACAAACACCCATCTGCAGGTGACAGCATTCCCTCCCCCATATGCCCCCCAAGACACAACTACGACAACATAACCAGCAAAAACCGGTCACAACTCCTGTAGCTCTGTCGGACGCTGGGTATGTACATAGTCAATGGTAGGCTTCGAGGGGATTCCTATGGTAGGTACACCTATAGCTCAACTCTTGGCAGTAGTACTGTAGACTACTTTATCACTGACCTCAACAAAGAGTCCCTTAGAGCTATGCGCAATCATGAGCCATCAAAGCCAAAGGAACTGAATAATATTAAGAAATGCAATAGATGGAAGGAAAATAGTGTGCAAATCTACCAAAAAACAATTAGGCAACAACAAATTCATTCCCTTCTAGAAAAGTTCCTGGACAAAAGGTTTCACTCTAATCATGAAGGTGTAAACTTGGCAGTAGAAAACCTAACAGTATATTTGACCTCAGCTTCCCTATCAAATCTAAACATTTCAAGCAGACAACTTAAGAAAATTAACAAAAATGACAAATGGTTTGGTGAAGAATGCAAAAACCTAAGAAAGAAATTGAGAAACCCATCCAACCAAAAACATAGAGTAACAAACAGCAGAAAAATATACATGATCAAATACAAATCTTAGAATCAACTATTAAAGACTACCAGAACCCACTGGATTATCCAAATACATTAAATGAACTACAGGACAACATGCAAACCCTCCAACCCTTAAAGGCATGTGGGGTTGATGGTATCCTAAATAAAATGGTAAAATATACAGACCACAAATTCCAATTGGGTAAACTCTTTAACCTCATCCTCAGCTCTGGCATCTTCCCCAATATTTGGAACCAAGGACTGATCACCCCAATCCACAAAAGTGGAGACAAATTTGACCCCAATAACTACCGGGCGATATGCGTCAACAGTAACCTTGGGTTAATCCTCTGCATTATCATTAACAGCAGACTCGTACATTTCCTCAGCGAAAATAATGTACTGAGCAAATGTCAAATTGGATTTTTACTAAATTACCATATGACAGACCACGTATTCACCCTGCACTCCCTAATTGACAAACAAACGAAACAAAACAAAGGCAAAGTCTTCTCATGCTTTGTTGATTTCAAAAAAGCTTTTGACTCAATTTGGCATGAAGGTCTGCTTTATAAATTGATGGAAAATGGTGTTGGGGGGGAAAAACATATGCCGTTATAAAATCCATGTACACAAACACCAAGTGGGCAGTTAAAATTGGCAAAAAGCACACATTTCTTTCCACGGGGCCAGGGGGGAAGACAGGGGTACAGTTTAAGCCCCACACTCTTCAACATATATATCAATGAATTGGCGAGGATTGGTGAGAATCTGAAGTCAAATGTCTACTGGTTTCTGATGATCTGGTCCCCAACCAAGAAGGGCCTACAGCAGCACCTAGATATTCTGCACAGATTCTGACAGTAAATCTCAGTAAGACAAAAATAATGGTGTTCCAAAAAGGGTCCAGTTGCCAGGACCACAAATACAAATTCCATCTGCCCTTTTGTACTTAAACTATTTGCACATCATTACAACACTGTATAAAGACATACTTTGACGTTTGACATATCTTTATTATTTTGTAACTTTTGTGAGTGTAATGTTTACTGTACATTTTTTATTGTTGAATTAGAGAGAGAGAGAAAGTAGAAACAGAGAGTAGAAACAGAGAGTAGAAGTAGAGAGAGAGAGTAGAGAGAGAGAGTAAAAGCAGAGTAGAGAGAGAGTGTAGAGAGAGAATAGAAACAGAGAGTAGAGAGAGAGAGAGTAGAAACAGAGAGTAGAGAGAGAGAGCGTAGAAACCGAAAATACAGAGAGGTTTGTTTCCCATGCCAATAAATCCCCATAATTTGAATTGAGGAGGAGAGGGCATACCATAATATTTTAGGAGAAGAACAATAACAGAGCAGGAGAGTAGTGTTAAGGCCTACCATAATATGTTGAGAAGGAGAAAGAGGGGGAGAGAGAGAACCTACCTAGCATCTGAGGCTAGTTCTAACAGCATAGTGTTTAGTGAACAGCAGCCATGATGATCATATGCTAGTTTCATGAGCCAGTGAAGGAAAACGGTGGCTATAATTAGCTTATCATTACCTGCCAAGTTAAGATCTGTGTCAATATGAATCCCAGAATGTAGATGGCTAGAATATATTACAATATAGATGGTTGCCATGAACAACTGTCACATTAGTACACAGCACTTTGAAGTGCTACTGTTTCATTTAGACAACAGTTACAATAAATACAGAGGGAACTTATACATATGATTTATGAAGAAATAAAGTTCATTTATGTTATTTATTCCCAGTAAATAAAGTACTTTTATGTTCTTTATTCTCAGTTAATGAAGATCATTTGTTGAAACCTTTGACTCATAGAAAAGTGAGAACATAAAATCCTGATTTATACATTATTTGGTGGTACTGATAATCATGAAGTTATCCTAGGATATAATCGAACATATCTGCTGTTGTCTAGTAGTTATTCTATATTTTGGCCTTTTATAATTGTACGATGCAAACTATAAAGTTTATAATGACCTGAGAAATCTGCGCCGTGTTCTTGACGTCATGTGTGTAATTATTGTGACCTATAACATTGTGTTTCTGGTTAACAAAACCAAGATATCATAGGCTTCTCGCACTTTAAAAAGCAGCTATTGTTGCAGAAAACTCATAAATCTCATTTCATTTACTGTGACGTACAGCCGAAGCTAATAAAAGAGCAAAACCAGAGTGTTGCACGGCCAGATTTACCCAATTTGTTGCCTGAATGGCTTTTGAAAGGAGTCCCAGTTTGTACAAAGGGAGCCTCCTTTTTGTTTGGTTTCCCCCATCTGTGTCATCTGGTGGTCTGTGAGGGGTCTGTGAGGGGATGTCTGGGTCAGGGTGGCGGGGGCGTGTGGGCGGGTTATGGGGCGCTCCCCTGCGTGGAGGCCAGTTGTTTTATAGACTGTGTGGAGTGGTGCAGGGAGTTCATCAGTGAGCTGCTCTATTGTGCTCCAGCACAGCTGACACGTGTGAAGTGACTCCAGCATATCGACAGATCATTTCCATTAATGAAACTGGAGGAACCGCCTGGTTTCAGACGGTGATTTATAACCCAGGATTACAGAACCCAGCTTTATCATCCTCTCAATGACAGCAGGGGAGACTGCAGTCTCATAAGTGTGTCCCACATTCACCCAATAGCACCCAACTCATAGACAACTTTTTAAGATTATAAATGATAAATTATAAACAGTTGTAGCAACTCAGAAATCTAGGTCTAACATCTAAACATCTGATATCCAAATCATGGCCAGTTTTAAAATCAGACCGAGAATTGTGGAAGATATTTGTGTAAAAACAGAATCAAATCAGATCAAATCAAATGTATTTATATAGCCCTTTGTACATCAGCTGATATCTCAAAGTGCTGTACATAAACCCAGCCTAAAACCCCAAACAGCAAGCAATGCAGGTGTAGAAGCACGGATGTGTTGACCCTGTGTTGGCCCACCTACTGCTGCTAGCCCTAGCCCCAGTCACCCTACTGCTGCTAGCCCTAGTCCATGTCACCCTACCATTGCTAGCCCCAGCCCCAGTCACCCTACTGCTGCTAGTCCTAGTCCCAGTCACCCTACCGTTGTTAGCTCCATCCCCAGCCCCAGTCACCCTACTGCTGCTAGCCCTAGCCCCAGTCACCCTACTGCTGCTAGCCCCAGTCACCCTACTGCTGCTAGCCCCAGTCACCCTAATGCTGCTAGCCCCAGCCCCAGTCACCCTACTGCTGCTAGCCCCAGTCACCCTACTGCTGCTAGCCCCAGCCCCAGTCACCCTACTGCTGCTAGCCCTAGTCCATGTCACCCTACCATTGCTAGTCCCAGCCCCAGTCACCCTACTGCTGCTATCCCCAGCCCCAGTCACCCTACTGCTGCTATCCCCAGCCCCAGTCACCCTACTGCTGCTATCCCCAGCCCCAGTCACCCTACTGCTGCTAGCCCCAGCCCCAGTCACCCTACTGCTGCTAGCCCCAGCCCCAGTCACCCTACTGCTGCTAGCCCCAGCCCCAGTCACCCTACTGCTGCTAGCCTTAGCCCCAGTCACCCTACTGCTGCTAGTCCTAGTCCCAGTCACCCTACTGTTGCTAGCCCCATCCCCAGCCCCAGTCACCCTACTGCTGCTAGTCCCAGCCCCAGTCACCCTACTGCTGCTAGCCCTAGCCCCAGTCACCCTTCTGCTGCTAGCCCCAGCCCCAGTCACCCTACTGCTGCTAGCCCCAGCCCCAGTCACCCTACTGCTGCTAGCCTTAGCCCCAGTCACCCTACTGCTGCTAGTCCTAGTCCCAGTCACCCTACTGTTGCTAGCCCCATCCCCAGCCCAAGTCACCCTACTGCTGCTACTCCCAGCCCCAGTCACCCTACTGCTGCTAGCCCTTGCCCCAGTCACCCTACTGCTGCTAGCCCTAGCCCCAGTCACCCTACTGCTGCTAGCCCCAGCCCCAGTCACCCTACTGCAGCTAGCCCCAGTCACCCTACTGCTGCTAGCCCCAGCCCCAGTCACCCTACTGCTGCTAGCCCCAGCCCCAGTCACCCTACTGCTGCTAGCCCTAGTCTATGTCACCCTACCATTGCTAGCCCCAGTCACCCTACTGCTGCTAGCCCCAGCCCCAGTCACCCTTCTGCTGCTAGCCCTAGTCTATGTCACCCTACTGCTGCTAGCCCTAGCCCCAGTCACCCTACTGCTGCTATCCCCAGCCCCATTCACCCTACTGCTGCTAGCCCTAGCCCCAGTCACCCTACTGCTGCTAGTCCCAGCCCCAGTCACCCTACTGCTGCTATCCCTAGCCCCAGTCACCCTACTGCTGCTAGCCCCAGTCACCCTACTGCTGCTAGCCCCAGTCACCCTACTGCTGCTAGCCCCAGCCCCAGTCACCCTACTGCTGCTAGCCCTAGCCCCAGTCACCCTACTGCTGCTAGCCCCAGCCCCAGTCACCCTATGACTGCTAGCCCCAGTCACCCTACTGCTGCTAGCCCCAGTCACCCTACTGCTGCTAGCCCCAGCCCCAGTCACCCTACTGCTGCTAGCCCTAGCCCCAGTCACCCTACTGCTGCTAGCCCCAGCCCCAGTCACCCTACTGCTGCTAGCCCTAGCCCCAGTCACCCTACTGCTGCTAGCCCCAGCCCCAGTCACCCTACTGCTGCTAGCCCTAGCCCCAGTCACCCTACTGCTGCTAGCCCCAGTCACCCTACTGCTGCTAGCCCTAGCTCAGTCACCCTACTGCTGCTAGCCCCAGCCCCAGTCACCCTACTGCTGCTAGCCCCAGTCACCCTACTGCTGCTAGCCCCAGCCCCAGTCAGCCTACTGCTGCTATCCCCAGCCCCAGTCACCCTACTGCTGCTAGCCCCAGCCCCAGTCACCCTACTGCTGCTATCCCTAGCCCCAGTCACCCTACTGCTGCTAGCCCCAGCCCCAGTCACCCTACTGCTGCTAGCCCTAGCCCCAGTCAGCCTACTGCTGCTAGCCCCAGCCCCAGTCACCCTACTGCTGCTAGCCCCAGCCCCAGTCACCCTACTGCTGCTATCCCCAGCCATAGTCACCCTACTGCTGCTAGCCCCAGCCCCTGTCACCCTACTGCTGCTAGCCCCAGCCCCATTCACCCTACTGCTGCTAGCCCCAGCCCCAGTCACCCTACTGCTGTTAGCCCTAGTCCCATTCACCCTACTGCTGCTAGCCCCAGCCCCATTCACCCTACTGCTGCTATCCCCAGCCCCAGTCACCCTACTGCTGCTAGCCCCAGCCCCAGTCACCCTACTGCTGCTAGCCCCAGCCCCAGTCACCCTACTGCTGCTAGCCCTAGTCCATGTCACCCTACTGCTGCTAGCCCCAACCCCAGTCACCCTACTGCTGCTAGCCCTAGCCCCAGTCACCCTACTGCTGCTAGCCCAAGCCCCAGTCATCCTACTGCTGCTAGCCCTAGCCCCAGTCACCCTACTGCTCCTAGCCCTAGTCCCAGTCACCCTACTGCTGCTATCCCCAGCCCCAGTCACCCTACTGCTGCTAGCCCCAGTCACCCTACTGCTCTGCCACATGGAAGGCACATTTCAACGCCTCCATTTTAGGCTGCTGTCGCCCTCCCTATGAGAGAGGGGAGGAGGGTAGAGAGAGAGTCTCCCCCTGAGCGGATGCTAGACAAAGATGGCAGCAGAGACATTTTGTCTACTCTGATTAGTTCCGCTTGTGGTGAGCAGTGTAGAATATTAGCCTGTTACCAGACACATTACACACACACACACTCACGCACACACAATGTGTAGCACAGACGGAAAGGATGCTACAATCAAATCTCTACCACCTCATGTCCATCCCAACCACTGAGACTGAGACAGAAGGCCATATGGAGCAGAAAGCCAATTGCTTATTTCACACGCTAATTAACACAGATCATACTGCATTATGGGGAAGGTGTATCCCAGCCATCTGACATAGATCACCCTTGCATTTAAATACCCCAATAGCAAGGCTAATATTCCAAAATGAAAAGCTTAGAGCTCACCTTGGCAGCATCAGACATCATGACTGTCTGTCTGTGTGTCTGTCAGACTGCTCTTATTGGGCTTCTAGACCCTCGGCCATAGCTGTGCATGCTTGCCTGTGTGTGTGCAGCTTAGTGTTCTGTCCTCCTGCTGGGATATCTTCTATTGGCTTCAAAAAACTAGTCATCTCTCTGACCTGTTAGAGCAAAACAAGAGATGGGCTGGAGAATATGGACATCAGGCTGACCCATGAAACAGTCATGATCCAGAAGGAGGAGATGAGGGGATGAAGAGGTGGAGGGGATGAAGAGGTGGAGGGGATGAAGAGGGGATGAGGAGGAGGAGGGGATAAGGAGGAGGAGGGGTTGAAGAGGGGATGAGGAGGAGAAGGGGATGAGGAGGGGATGAGGAGGATGGGATGAGGCGGAGAAAGAGGTGGAGGGGATGAAGAGGAGAAATAGATTGAGGGGATGAGGAGGAGGGGAGGAGGAAGAGGTTGAGGGGATGAGGAGGAGGAGGAGGGGATGAGGAGGAATGAAGAGGTTGAGGGGATGAGGAGGGGATGAGGAGGAGGAGGTTCTGCTGATATGCAGGATTCTGCCTCCAGGCGTTCCCCTGTTATAGCTGTGCCCTGAGGCTGTAGAGAGAGACAGTCCAGCCTGATGGCTCCAGCCTGAAACATCGAAGAGCTCAGGACTGACTTATTTAGTCCAGCTCTGGAATTGGCTCTGAGAAGGAGAGGAAGAGTAGATGAAAAAAGAAGAGGAGGGGATGATGATGGAGGCAAAGGGAGCTAGCAGAGCTGATTGGGTTCTAAAATAAAAAACAGCAGAACTTACACAACAAGATGGGGGACGGGGGAGGGGGGTTAAGTTCCACTTTTTAATTATAATAATTTTATTATAGCGTCAGGTCTGTGGTTGGGGAGGTGTGTGTGTGTGTGTATGTACAGCTGAGAAGGTATGTGTTTCTCTGTATTATTTGGGAGGTGTGTGTGTGCCTTTCAAGGTGTGTGTGTGTAGAGCTGTGGAAGTGTGTGTGTAGGGCTGGGGATGTATACTAAGTGTACAAAGCATTTGGAACACAGTCTCTTTCCATGATGTAGACTGACCAGGTTAATACAGGTGAAAGCTATGATCCTCTTTTATCCCTCCCTTTGTCTTTGTTTTCTGCTGCTCTGCTGTGTGCTCTTATACTGGAAACACATGGCGTTGAAGGGAGAGAAGAGCTGTGCAATTAATGTGAGATTCATAATGGGCTCCTGCGCTGCAGTAAAGATGCTCTGGTGGAGTATCACAGGGTAACACAGGGTCAGTGGGCCCATGATTACAGTGTCCACCTTTAGACAGGAGAGGAGACGTCTCCTACACATGAAGATTAATCACTCTGCCTCTGTTGCTTTGTTGCCTTCCACTCCGTATAGTGAGGAGGAAGGTGCCTCCTCATGTTTGTTCTTATATATATGCTACCGTTCAAAAGTTTGGGGTCACTTAGAAATGTCCTTTAAAAAAAAGCAAATGTTTTGTCCTTTAAAATAATGCCTCACAAGTCCTCAACTGGCAGCTTCAGTAAATTGTACTCGCAAAACACCAGTCTCAATCGTCAACAGTGAAGAGGTGACTCCGGGATGCGGGCCTTCTAGGCAGAGTTGCAAAGAAAAAGCCATATCTTAGACTGGCCAATAAAAAGAAAATTAAAATGGGCAAAAGAACACAGACACTGGACAGAGGAACTCTGCCTAGAAGACCAACATCCCGGAGTAGCCTCTTCACTGTTGACGTTGAGACTGGTGTTTGGCAGGTACTATTTCATGAAGCTGACAGTTGAGGACTTGTGAGGCATCTGTTTCTCAAACTAGACACTCTAATGTACTTGTCCTCTTGCTCAGTTGTGCACCGGGGCCTCCCACTCCTCTTCCTATTCTAGTTCGAGCAAGTTTGCACTGTTTTGTGAAGGGAGTAGTACACACCGTTGTATACTCACATGTAATAGCCTTCAAACTATGAAATAACACATATGGAATCATGTAGCAACCAAAAAAGTGTTAAACAAATCAAAATATATTTTATATTTGAGATTCTTCAAAGTAGCCACCCTTTGCCTTGATGACAGCTTTGCACACTCTTGGCATTGTCTCAACCAGCTTCACCTGGAATGCTTTTTCAACAGTATTGAAGGAGTTCCCACATATGCTGGGCACTTTTTGGCTGAATCTCAAATCTAAAATATGTTTTGATTTGTTTAACACTTGTTTGGTTACTTCATGATTCCATATGTGTTATTTCATAGTTTTGATGTCCTCGCTATTATTCTACAATGTAGAAAATAGTCAAAATAAAGAAAAAGTTTGAGCACACCTAGGGTGTTTTTACTATTTGAATGAGAGGCTGGGGGTTGAGAGGCTTGGAGGATGGGGATATAGAGGATGAGGGGTTGAGAGGCTGACTATAGGGATTGAGAGGCTGGGAGGTTGAGGGTTGGGGCTGGGAAGCTGAATGAGAGGCTGAGTGGCTGAGGGTTGAGTGTCTTGTCTTGACGCCTGCTTCAGCTTTCCACGGCTCCCCTTGATCACGTCTGGCTGCCTCTCTCATCTGAGATACATCCTGCTGGCAAAAGCTACCTTTCCCTCTCGTTTTCTCCCTAATTTACACATTTAAGATATTTTTGTTTGAGATATATTTAAGATATATTTGCAATTCTCTTTTTTTGACTGAGCCTCCCTCTCACTCTGCTATCTCTCGCTCACACACACACACACACACACACACACACACACACACACACACACACACACACACACACACACACACACACACACACACACACACTGGCTCTCTTTTTCACGGTGGTGTTAGCTTTTTCCCTGTTTTTGCCTCCAGGCTGTGAGCTAATTTCAGGTTTAATAATTGCTCTGTGTTGTACACCTGTCTGCTATTAATGCTCCCTGTGCTGCCATTCCCCTCTTAATGAGATGTTATTGTAATTATTGTCATTATCTTGTGTTCCATTATGACGGTGATTGATGTTGTTGTAATGGAGTAGTTCTCTATAATTATAGGAGAGCTGTTGAGACGCTCCTCACTCACTGATTGGTCATTTAGAATACAGGCTGTGTCTGAACTTCTACCCTTGGCCCATTCCTATTATGCACTTTTGCCAAAGCCATATTCCTTGTATTGTGGACTACTTTTGACCAGAGCCCTATTCCCTATTTAGTGAACCTATGGCCTCTGGTCAAAAGTATAGTTCTATAGTTGTACTGGAGAGAGACTTAGATTGGCCCTTGATCTCTTCTGTGCTTCTGTCCAGTGTAGAGTTAGTTTGGGCTGTAAGAGGATAGGAGAGCTGCACTGACTGGTCAGAGGTGAATAGCAGCAACACAGACTGGTCAGTATAATGCATGGTAGTATACAGACTGGCCAGTATAGTGATTGGTAGGATACAGACTGGTCAGTATAGTGAATGGTAGTGTACAGACTGGTCAGTATAGTGAATGGTAGTAGACAGACTGGTCACTATAGTGAATGGTAGTATACAGACTGGTCAGTATAGTGAATGGTAGGAAACAGACTGGTCAGTATAGTGAATGGTAGTAGACAGACTGGTCACTATAGTGAATGGTAGTATACAGACTGGTCAGTATAGTGAATGGTAGGAAACAGACTGGTCAGTATAGTGAATGGTAGTATATAGACTGGTCAGTAGGGTGAATGGTAGTATACAGACTGGTCAGTATAGTGAATGGTAGTATATAGACTGGTCAGTATAGTGAATGGTAGTATACAGACTGGTCAGTATAGTGAATGGTAGTATACAGACTGGTCAGTATAGTGAATGGTAGCCTACTTCTAGTCATTTTAAGACCATTACAACAGTGAAAAGATACACAATGGTCTGTTCTGGGCTTTGTCTCTGTCAGTCAGTGACCATGCAGCTCCCTGCCTGGGAAACTCACGTCTCTCTGCCTCTGAAGGAGAACGGTTCGTTTTGCCTATTCCGTTTTCAGGAATATCTGGTTGTGTTTTTTGAATAACTTTCTTTGGGATCCTTATTGTTATGGCGAGCGGCAAAATACTTGGTGAAATGCTGAAAGACTGAAATCAGAGTTGAATGAAGGATGTTGAATTTCTCCTTCAAGCAATTCGCAATCCAATTAAGATTTTAATAAGGGTCATGGTGAGGTCCTTCACGCTGCAGGGGTGGGGGAATGAGGGGGCGGGGGTGGTACTGCGACTGGGGTTTTAGCATGGGGTGAGGGATGTAGGATGGGGCTGGAGCTGGGGAGATGTTGGGGTGGGATAGGGCTGGAGTATACCATAGGGGCTGGAGTGAAGGATATTGGGCTGCGGCTGGGGTATATTGGGATAGACTAGAGGCTATGGGAAAATTCATAAATGACTAAATAGTAATTTATGCATCTGTGCATATCTAGCAGAAGAGAGAAGAGAGGAACGTACAGGGGTTAGGCCTAGTGTCTGTAGGGACATAACGTTGGTGGTGGTAGCAGGTCTTTCAGAGGAGCAGAGAGGGGAACAGAAGAGGGCCTGGATATGGTGTTGGCGGGCCTTTGAGGGCCTTTGAGGGCCACCTTCCATGCTGGGGGCTTTGAGTGTCTGACAGGCGTTTAACTCCACACGACCTGCTTCTCAAGTGGCTTCGTTTGGGCCCTCAGCAATCCTGTTAGCAGCTACAATTACAATTCATGGCTCCCAGAGAGACTTTGAACAGCCAGAGAGAGCAGAGAGGCACCGAGACTGGAGACCCTTCAGTTTAGTGGAAACACTCTCAAGAGGGTGCACACACACACACACACACACACACACACACACACACACACACACACACACACACACACACACACACACACACACACACACACACACACACTATACAACATATCTTTAGAACAAGTCCAAGTTTAAATAATATAATTATAATATAATGACAAGATTTTAATTTATTTACTGGCCATAATTACTCCACCTTTCTCGTAAACAATAAAATAAATGAATGCATTTGTTTATGCACCTGGTTGCTATGAGTTGTATAAATGTGTGTCTTCATGTAGTTAAAGGTGCTTGTCATTTGCTTAAAGTTCAGGTGTAGATGTGTGTTTTACGTCCTCCTTCATCGAGCCTGTCATCAGGTTTCATCAAGCGTGCAAACAATAACTGTTTGTTCTGTGAGGGGATTGAATGCCAGAGCACATTCAAACACTTTCAAAAGCAGGAAGAAGAAAGGCTGGGCTTGATGCTTAATAGGTGCTTTAGTAATTTTGGAGTTTTCGTAGTTAATCCGTTCTGAAAAGCCTGGGAGAAGAAAGGCTCCAAATGGCCCTCAGTATTAATTTGATGTGACTCCTGTACAATACTGGCTGGGGCTCCCTCTCTCCTCTCACTCCAGCAGGCACCTTCTTTCATCAGCACAGCCTTGGAAGTTCAGCCTAAATGTTTCATGAAACCTCAGCTGTAAGCCTCTTTGGTATTCTGTCTTCACAATGCTACTTTAAGACTATTATTACTGTACGTTACAGACAGAGGAACACATAGTGAAACTGCTTCTCTTTTTTTCTGACAATTAGGAGAGCTGTTGTATTAAACCACACATTATATTATATTACACATCCTTGTTTTATGTTATATTATAATACATAATAACACATCCTATATAAACCTATTACACTGAATTATACAAATTAATATATATCATTATACAAATTATACAAATTAATAGTGAATAATTAATTTAACTGAAAAATACATGTTAAATATATGACATTTAGTGTCAAATATCAACTATCCAACAAAGGATAGACCAGAGGTGCGTTCAACAAGGGAAATAGTTCACAAATGTTGGCTAATGTTGGCTAACATATTCCATTTGTTTTGTGTTAGCCGCGACTGTTAACGTTAACATTAGCTATCAGTATGAGAAGATAGTGTCCGGCGAACGTAAGTGTCTGTTTTCGGATCTAAACTGCCAGTAAAAATAGCTACCAGATTTAGTAGGAATAGCTAAGTCGTTTTTAGTTTGAATATTGTTGCTAAAAAGCCACAGTAATCCTGACAAAAAGCTGTTTGATGTTTCGCCATAACATTTTGAAATGTTCGTTCAAATCGTTCAACTGAAATTGTTACTCTGGCAACATGTTCGCTGCAAACAGAAGCCTTGTTGAACTCGCCTCAGCATTGTTTCCCCATTCATCACCAAGACTTGACATTTAAGAATAGAACATAGAAACTGTTAAAATATAAAACACGAGAAAAATGTGTTTGATGTTTGTCTTCCCAGATATACTATTACTGTTATTGTAATATACTATCCAGTCCCACATCAACTTCCTTAATAAATCCCAGTCTAGCTCGCTGTGACCTGAGTCCCCCTCAGTGGAACTAAAACAGATAAAGGACTAGGAACAGGACAGATGAAGACATTCACCAAATCACCTCTGAATCACCACTGTCACTAGAATATTTACATATAACAAATCATCATTAATCAATATCTGGTATATCAATATTTTGGTAAGAAAGATGCAAGATTACAATGAAACGTTTTAATGTTGTTGTTGTCATACAGGTACACAACATGTCCCTCTTCAATGAATCATTCTGCAGACTCTCACTCTCTCTCCCCATGAGGGTTCCAGGGGGTTTCTGAAAGTCCTTATTGCTGTGTCTTCTCTTTCCAGCAGAGAGAGAGAGCAAGGAAGAGGAGAGAGAGAGAGGAAGAGCAAGAGCAGGGGGAGAGTTCATAAATGTATATAGAAGTGAGGTGTCAGGAGCTGGGACTGTCGTTTCAGCATCTCTGCCATGTAAATCCAGTGTTAGAGAAAGGTTCTCTACTGATCAGAAATCACACTGAGGATTGTCCGTTTCTTTTCTTTTACTATGTTTCCTGAAAAGTAAGATCCGTCCATATATTTTCCTTCATGTGTGTCTAGAGGTCATTGACCCTGGTGAAAACAGCTTGCATTAATATGCTTTAATCCAGTGTAATTAGTCAAATTACAGCACGCCACACGGCTTGTCAGGCCTGTCCATTTTGGCATGCAGGCAACATGGCCTGCTGGAGTCCCTCTGGACAGCACAGCACAGGCCAAACCCACACGCCAGGCTACCCTCCATCTCTCCTTCCTCACAAAGCCATGGCACAAAGACAAAGAGAGGGGGAGGCTCTCTCTCTCGCTCCACCCATTCACACCTCTAGTCGTACTCTGTAGCCTAAGGCTGTCCGTCTGCCTGTCTGTCTGTCTCCCAGTAGTATCAGAATTATATAGGGATGTCTGTTATGGAGGATTGTGAGCCTGGGATTCAAGAAGTCAGAGTAATTATATCAGCTGTGTCCTCTCCTCCTACGTAGCTGTGTGTGTGTGTGTTTCTGAGTGAGAGTAAGACGTATGCTGGTGAGCGCTAGCTACTGAGCAGGCTACACGCCAGGATTCAAGACATTTCCACATGGCATGGGATTAGCTCGGGTAAAAAGATTTAAACTATATAATTACAAGAGGATCAAGTCCAAATGATCTAGTGCAGTCAACAAGCCAGATTAACGTCCTGTTCTGAGCGCTGCTCCCAGCCTGGAGGGTTAGCCTCTCATTAGCATACGTTTACACACTTAGCTCTGCCGTCCTGAGCAGCCTGTAGATAACAACCTGCTCTACCTTTAACGCAGCTCTCAGCCTTCCTCAGCCCTCTGCCCGCAGGCCTCCACAGCTTGTTGTGCTGTTGACACTGAGACATCAGTCAGGCTAATTCCGCTTTACGCCTGAAAAAATGATGCTCCAGATTCCGACTGCATACAGGACGTGTCACTCCCCATAATCCTCAAAGAACGTCCGGCGGAAAGGGAGGTTGTGTGTTTTCCAGATGATATACCGTGAACGACACAGAGACTTATACGAGTGGAGACAAATCTGTAACATATTATTAAGGGATTCCCAGTGAATAGCAGGGATAAAGGGGTAATGGATGAGCCTGTCGTTATTACCTCTGTGTAGAGGAGAGCTCTGGAGCAAAGGTAGAAAGACAAGATTAATTGAGGACGAGTGAGGCGTTCATTACTCATCAGGCCTTCTCCTCTAACCACTTGCTCTTTCTCTCCTTCTCTTCCACTGTCTCTCCTCCTCTTCGTCCCTGTCTCTTGTCCTCTCTTCCTCTCTAGCTCAGTCTCTTTTCCTCTCCATCTTCCTTTTTCTCTTTCCTCCTCCTCATCCCTGTGTCTTTCTCTCTCTGCCTCCCCATGTCTCTGTGAGCCTCCACCCTCCCACATAAAACAGTGAGACGTGGGATGGATTTAAGCCCTAGTTTGGTGGCAGCCTTCAGCTTGGTGCACTGAGTGAGCAGCACCCAGAGGAGAGGAGCAGACCAAGGGGATTTCAGTCGTCTAATGGCTGACAAGTCCCTGAATAAGTCCCATTAGGGAAGTCCTGCTGAAAGTGTCCAATACCAAAAATACTGCGGCCACTCTAGTCTAGCTCTTTAGTGTAGGCCATCTGAAGCTGGGGTATGTAACTGTATGCTGTGTATGTAGATGTTGTGTATCTAAGACTTTCAAAGTGTTACCTACAGTAACTATCATATTAATATTAATTTGATTCATTTTGTTAAGGTATATAATCAAGGGATTATTTATTGGAAATGTATTTTAAAGTGTAAAATATCACAGATTAAGCCTAGATTTTTTTATTGGTCTTTTCTTGCTATGTAACTACTGTACTGGTGGTGCAGACTATGGTGGAGGTATCAGAGAAACCCTCTGCCAACTAAACCCCACTCTCTCTTCTGTCAGAATGTTTTAGACACACAGCCCCCCCTCCCCGCTTCTCAACCCCGTCTGGTAACGTGCGTGAAATACGGCGACGTGACATAAACATTATTGACAAACTTGGCTGGACGTTTGGGGCAGTGATCTGGCAGCCAGCAGCAGCGGCCTGATGTGATGTATATTCATCCTTTTATCCCAGTGGTCCCAGAGCACCAGCTCCCTGCTACCGTTACTAGCCCCGCTCGCTACCACCAGCCAGCACCGTGTCATCTCTCCACACTCCAACCACCACACAAATGGATAGTGACACTGATTATGCAAATCTGTATCTTATTTTCCCCAATACCTGCTTTAGGAGCCTGCTACTTTATTGAAGTTGAGATATGGGAATGGGAGAGGGAACCGAGCGCTTCGCCTCCTAACTATAATCTCAGAGAGTTTGAACGTTTCCCTATTTCCTTCCACCCTCATAACAGTCATAACAGTTGTCATGGCGAGGGAAGATCAGATGGAAGGCATGCTTTGATATTTAGGAAGACTTCAGCATCAACCTGAAAGGGACCTAGTGGGGATTATAGTTGCAGTAAAAGGTTGGTTTGTGACAGGCATCGGTCATAGAGCTCAGATATATGTCTCCTCTCATTTACTTAACGGAACATAGCAATACTTTTTTTATGGATTAGTCCTCAAGAGAACATTTCAGAACACTTTTCCCCCCCAGTATGAAACACTGTTGTTTTCTCACTATAAAACCTATATAACCTGTTTTTCAGTGATTGGTTTTATTTTCAGGGTCCTTGTCAGTTGGTTTGGTCCTGATGGTCTGTTGAATGGCCTCTTGTTGTTTCCCACCCCATGCTGTCCACACACACACACACACACACACACACACACACACACACACACACACACACACACACACACACCACTATAATGGAAGAGAAATTAGATGCATATTCCAGAGCTGCTTGACACGTGTTGACACACAAAATGAGATTTGTTTCCTTTGTTTTGAAATTAGGGTTGAGAGGCCCAGTGCCTGTGTTGCGTTGAGATTAATTTAAAGAAAGAAGAGATGAATACATTTCTGACAGGATGGTAAGCAGAAAGCCGAGTGGAATAGTTTCACTATAACAGCATGCCTAGCATAAAGTGGAACAGTCACACATGGTAAAATAAGTTGTGAAATGTGTTGATTGGGGCTGGGGTGTCTCTCATTCTTACTTTGTGAAATGTGCAGAATGTTATCCTATCTACACTTAAGATTAACTCTAACATATCTACACCCATTATAAACTCGAGATACTACACTGAACAAAAATACAAACACCACATGTAAAGTGTTGGTCCCATGTTTCATGAGCTGAAATAAAAGATCCCAAACATTTTCCATAATCACAAAAAGCTTATTTCTCTAAAATTGCATGCGCAAATTTGTTTACATTCATGTTAGTGAGCATTTATCCTTTTCCAAGATAATCCATCCAGTTTACAGGTATGGCATATAAAGAAGCCGATTAAACAGAATGATCATTACAAAGGTATACCTTGAACTGGGGACAATAAAAGGAACTCTAAAATGGGCAGTTTTGTCATACAACACAATGCCACAGATGTCTCAAGTTCTGAGGGAGTGTGCAATTGGCACGCTGACTAGCTGTTGCCAAATTATTGAATGTTAATTTCTCAACCATAAGCCGCCTCCAATGTCATTTTTGAGAATTTGGCAGTACGTTCAACCGGCCTCACAACCGCAGACCACGTGTAACCATGCCAGTCCAGGATCTCCACATCCAACTTCTTCACCTATGGGATCGTTTGAGACCAGCCACCCAGACAGCTGATGAAACTGTGGGTTTGCACAGAAATTTCTGCACAAACTGTTAGAAACCGTCTCAGGGAAGCTCATCTGCGTAATCGTCGTCCTCACCAGGATTTTGACCTAACTGCAGTTCACATCGTAACCGACTTCAATGGGCAAATGCTCAACTTCAATGGCCACTGGCTCTTCACGGATGAATCCCGGTTTCAACTGTACCCGGCAGATGGCAGACAGAATGTATGACATCGTGTGGGTGTGTGGTTTGCTGATGTCAATGTTGTGAGCAGAGTGCCCCATGGTGATGGTGGGGTTATGATGTGGGCAAGCATAATAATCATCCAAGATCGCATAGCAGTTCAGACGTCTTTTGTCCTCGTCTTGTCGTGTCCTGTATATATATATATTTACAACTTTTTTCACATACATTTTATTTTTATTTTCCATCAACTCATCTTCTAAACACTCTCCTGCAACCAGCCTCACCAATTTATATTTATAAAAAAGTATTATTTACCTCAGATCTGCAATCCTTCAGGAAGCTAGCCAGAAACTCCAGGAGGCTGGCCAGAAGCTAGCCAGAAGCTAGCCAGGAGCTAGCCCAGAAGCTAATCAGAAGCTAACCACGGTTTGTGGTCATCGGCTGTCCTTTAGTTCGAAAATCTATCGAAAATCTATCGCCAGTTTTGTACGGCGCAGCGCGGCTCGGAACGGAACATACCGGACCAATTTTTCTCTCCATGTCCCTGGATTTCAACTGCTCTCTGGACATTCATACCCGGATCTCACAGCTAGCTAGCTGCTATCCGTGTGACAGTCGGCTTTCGTCGATTCCGGAGCAAACATCGATTGTTCCGGTGCTAGCCAGCTCCGTCAATCACGCCTGAGTTCCATCATTCACTCCTGGGCTGCAGTCACCTATCCGGACCCGTTTCACTGCCTACGCGGAGCCCCACCGGGCCTTCACAACCGGACTGCCGACGTTATCTACCTGAAGGAGATCCGGCTGGCTCCTCTGTCGCGACGTTACCGGAACGCCCATCTGCGGCCCGCTAACCGTTAGCTGTCTTTCCGGCTGCTATCTGAATAGACAATCGGACAATTTATTTATTTGAATTATTATGTTTTCTTCTCGGGCCTCTATAACTATATCTATTGTTCTTATTTTTGTTGTTGTGTGATTTGGATTAATCCCCTCTACCACACGGAACCCCACTAATCTACTGACCGAACGCAAGAGGTGGCTAACAACAGACTCCATCCTATGCTAGCTTGCTACCGGTTGGCTTGGCTAGCTGTCTAAATCGCCGTGACCCTAAACCAACCTCTCCACTCACTGGACCCTTTTGATCACTCGACTAAGCATGCCTCTCCTTAATGTCAATATGTCTTGTCCATTGCTGTTCTGGTTAGTGTTTATTGGCTTATTTCACTGTAGAGCCTCTAGTCCTGCTCACTATACCTTATCCAACCTATTAGTTCCACCACCCACACATGCAATGACATCTCCTGGTTTCAATGATGTTTCTAGAGACAATATCTCTCTCTTCATCACTCAATACCTAGGTTTACCTCCACTGTATTCACATCCTACCTTACCTTTGTCTGTACATTATACCTTGATGCTATTTTATCGCCCCCAGAAACCTCCTTTTACTCTCTGTTCCAGACGTTCTAGACGACCAATTCTTATTGCTTTTAGTCGCACCCTTATTCTACTCCTCCTATGTTCCTCTGGCGATGTAGAGGTGAATCCAGGCCCTGCAGTGCCTAGCTCCACTCCTATTCCCCAGGCGCTCTCTTTTGACGACTTCTGTAACCGTAATAGCCTTGGTTTCATGCATGTTAACATTAGAAGCCTCCTCCCTAAGTTTGTTCTATTCACTGCTTTAGCACACTCTGCCAACCCGGATGTTCTAGCTGTGTCTGAATCCTGGCTTAGGAAGACCACCAAAAATTCAGACATTTTAATTCCAAACTACAACATTTTCAGACAAGATAGAACTGCCAAAGGGGGCGGTGTTGCAATTTACTGCAAAGATAGCCTGCAGAGTTCTGTCCTACTATCCAGGTCTGTACCCAAACAATTTGAACTTCTACTTTTAAAAATCCACCTTTCTAAAAACAAATCTCTCACCGTTGCCGCCTGCTATAGACCACCCTCTGCCCCCAGCTGTGCTCTGGACACCATATGTGAACTGATTGCCCCCCATCTATCTTCAGAGCTCGTGCTGCTAGGCGACCTAAACTGGAACATGCTTAACACCCCAGCCATCCTACAATCTAAACTTGATGCCCTCAATCTCACACAAATTATCAATGAACCTACCAGGTACCTCCCCAAAGCCTTAAACACGGGCACCCTCATAGATATCATCCTAACCAACTTCCCCTCTAAATACACCTCTGCTGTCTTCAACCAAGATCTCAGCGATCACTGCCTCATTGCCTGCATCCGTAATGGGTCAGCGGTCAAACGACCTCCTCTCATCACTGTAAAACGCTCCCTGAAACACTTCAGCGAGCAGGCCTTTCTAATCGACCTGGCCGGGGTATCCTGGAAGGATATTGACCTCATCCCGTCAGTAGAGGATGCCTGGATATTTTTTTAAAATGCCTTCCTAACCATCTGTCACGTTCTGACCTCTATTTCCTTTGTTTTTGTATTTATTTAGTATGGTCAGGGCGTGAGTTGGGTGGGCAGTCTATGTTTGTTTTTCTATGTTTTGGTCTAGTTCTATGTTCGGCCTGATATGGTTCTCAATCAGAGGCAGGTGTTCGTCATTGTCTCTGATTGGGAACCATATTTAGGTAGCCTGGGTTTCACTGTGTGTTTGTGGGTGATTGTTCCTGTTTTTGTGTTTGCACCAGACAGGGCTGTTTTGAGTTCTCACGTTTCTTGTTTTTTTTCGTTAGTTTGTTCATGTATAGTGTCGTCAATAAATACAATGAACAACCACCACGCTGCGCTTTGGTCCGCCTCTACTTCACAAGAAGAGAATCGTTACAGAATCACCCACCACAACAGGACCAAGCGGTGTGGTAATGGGCAAAGGAGAAAGCAGCAGCAGGAGCAGCGCGAGGAGGTATGGACATGGGAGGACGAATTAGACGGTAAAGGACCTTGGGCTCAGCCAGGAGAATATTGCCGCCCCAAGGAAGAACGGGAGGCGGCGAAAGCGGAGAGGCGCTGGTACGAGGAGGCAGCGCGGCGTCGTGGATGGAAGCCCGGGAGTCAGCCCCAAAAATTTCTTGGGGGGGGGCTAACAGGGAGTATGGCTACGCCAGGTAGGAGACCTGAGCCAACTTCCTGTGGTTACCGGGGGGCTAGAGAGACCGGGCAGGCACCGTGTTATGCTGTGGAGCGCACGGTGTCCCCAGTGCGGGTGCACAGCCCGGTGCGGTACATTCCAGCTCCGCGTATCGGCCGGGCTAGAGTGGGCATCGAGCCAAGTGCCATGAAGCCGGCTCTACGCATCTGGTCTCCAGTGCGTCTCCTTGGGCCGGCTTACATGGCACCAGCCTTGCGCACGGTGTCCCCGGTTCGCCTGCATAGCCCAGTGCGGGCTATTCCACCTCGCCGCACTGGCAGGGCGACCGGGACCATTCAACCGGGTAAGGTTGGGCAGGCTCAGTGCTCAAGAGCTCCAGTGCGCCTGCACGGCCCGGTCTATCCGTCACCACCTCCACACCCCAGCCCTCCGGTGGCAGCTCCCCGTACCAGGCTGTCTCTCCGGCCCATCCGTCCAGAGCCTTCCTCCTCTCCAGCGCTGCCGGAGCCTCCCGCCTGTCCGGCGCCTCCCGCCTGTCCGGCGCCTCTGCCGGAGCCTCCCGTCTGTCCGGCGCCTCTGCCGGAGCCTCCCGCCTGTCCGGCGCCTCTGCCGGAGCCTCCCGCCTGTCCGGCGCTACCAGAGCCTTCCTCCTCTCCAGCGCTGCCGGAGTCTCCCGTCTGTCCGGCGCCTCTGCCGGAGCCTCCCGTCTGTCCGGCGCCTCTGCCGGAGCCTCCCGCCTGTCCGGCGCCTCTGCCGGAGCTTCCCGTCTGCCCGGCGCCTCTGCCAGAGCTTCGCGTCTGCCCGGCGCCATCGGAGCTTCCCGTCTGCCCAGCGCCGCCAGCGCCGCCCGTCTGCCCAGCGCCGCCAGCGCCGCCCGTCTGCCCAGCGCCGCCAGTGCCGCCCGTCTGCCCAGCGCCGCCAGTGCCGCCCGTCTGCCCAGCGCCGCCAGTGCCGCCCGTCTGCCCAGCGCCGCCAGTGCCGCCCGTCTGCCCAGCGCCGCCAGTGCCGCCCGTCTGCCCAGCGCCGCCAGTGCCGCCCGTCTGCCAGGAGCCGCCAGTGCCGCCCGTCAGCCAGGGGCCGCCAGTGCCGCCAGTCAGCCAGGGGCCGCCAATGCCGCCAGTCAGCCAGGGGCCGCCAGTGCCGCCAGTCAGCCAGGGGCCACCAGTGCCGCCAGTCAGCCCAGTGCCAGCGCCGCCAGTCAACCAGGGGCCGCCAGTGCCGCCAGTCAGCCAGGGGCCGCCAGTCAGCCAGGGGCAGCCAGTGCCGCCAGTCAGCCAGGGGCCGCTAGAGCCCCTCCGCCCGGAGCAGCTGTCCCTCTGTCACGAGCAGCTGTCCCTCTGTCCCGAGCAGCTGTCCCTCTGTCCCGAGCAGCTGTCCCTCTGTCCCGAGCAGCTGTCCCTCTGTCCCGAGCAGCTGTCCCTCTGTCCCGAGAAGCTGCCCCTCTGTCCCAAGCAGCCCCTCTGTCCAGTGGGGTCATTGAGAGGGGTGGGCATGGTGAGTAAGCCACGGAGGCGGACAATAAGGCGGACTGAGACAATGGCGAAGTGGGGTCCGCGTCCCGCGCCAGAGCCGCCACCGCGGACAGACGCCCACCCAGACCCTCCCCTATAGGTCAAGGTTTTGCGGCCGGAGTCCGCACCTTTGGGGGGGGGTACTGTCACGTTCTGACCTCTATTTCCTTTGTTTTTGTATTTATTTAGTATGGTCAGGGCGTGAGTTGGGTGGGCAGTCTATGTTTGTTTTTCTATGTTTTGGTCTAGTTCTATGTTCGGCCTGATATGGTTCTCAATCAGAGGCAGGTGTTCGTCATTGTCTCTGATTGGGAACCATATTTAGGTAGCCTGGGTTTCACTGTGTGTTTGTGGGTGATTGTTCCTGTTTTTGTGTTTGCACCAGACAGGGCTGTTTTGAGTTCTCACGTTTCTTGTTTTTTTTCGTTAGTTTGTTCATGTATAGTGTCGTCAATAAATACAATGAACAACCACCACGCTGCGCTTTGGTCCGCCTCTACTTCACAAGAAGAGAATCGTTACACCATCTTAAATAAACATGCCCCATTCAAGAAATTTAGAACCAGGAACAGATATAGCCCTTGGTTCTCCCCAGACCTGACTGCCCTTAATCAACACAAAAACGTCCTATGGCGTTCTGCATTAGCATCGAACAGCCCCCGTGATATGCAGCTGTTCAGGGAAGCTAGAAACCATTATACACAGGCAGTTAGAAAAGCCAAGGCTAGCTTTTTCAAGCAGAAATTTGCTTCTTGCAACACTAACTCAAAAAAGTTCTGGGACACTGTAAAGTCCATGGAGAATAAGAACACCTCCTCCCAGCTGCCCACTGCACTGAAGATAGGAAACACTGTCACCACTGATAAATCCACCATAATTGAAAATTTCAATAAGCATTTTTCTACTGCTGGCCATGCTTTCCACCTGGCTACTCCTACCCCTGTCAACAGCACTGCACCCCCAACAGCAACTCGCCCAAGCCTTCCCCATTTCTCCTTCTCCCAAATCCATTCAGCTGATGTTCTGAAAGAGCTGCAAAATCTGGACCCCTACAAATCAGCCGGGCTAGACAATCTGGACCCTTTCTTTCTAAAATTATCTGCCGAAATTGTTGCCACCCCTATTACTAGCCTGTTCAACCTCTCTTTCGTGTCGTCTGAGATTCCCAAAGATTGGAAAGCAGCTGCGGTCATCCCCCTCTTCAAAGGGGGGGACACTCTTGACCCAAACTGCTACAGACCTATATCTATCCTACCATGCCTTTCTAAGGTCTTCGAAAGCCAAGTCAACAAACAGATTACCGACCATTTTGAATCTCACCATACCTTCTCTGCTATGCAATCTGGTTTCAGAGCTGGTCATGGGTGCACCTCAGCCACGCTCAAGGTCCTAAACGATATCTTAACCGCCATCGATAAGAAACATTACTGTGCAGCCGTATTCATTGATCTGGCCAAGGCTTTCGACTCTGTCAATCACCACATCCTCATCGGCAGACTCAACAGCCTTGGTTTCTCAAATGATTGCCTCGCCTGGTTCACCAACTACTTCTCTGATAGAGTTCAGTGTGTCAAATCTGAGGGTCTGTTGTCCGGACCTCTGGCAGTCTCTATGGGGGTGCCACAGGGTTCAATTCTTGGACCGACTCTCTTCTCTGTATACATCAATGAGGTCGCTCTTGCTGCTGGTGAGTCTCTGATCCACCTCTACGCAGACGACACCATTCTGTATACTTCCGGCCCTTCTTTGGACACTGTGTTAACAACCCTCCAGGCAAGCTTCAATGCCATACAACTCTCCTTCCGTGGCCTCCAACTGCTCTTAAATACAAGTAAAACTAAATGCATGCTCTTCAACCGATCACTACCTGCACCTACCCGCCTGTCCAACATCACTACTCTGGACGGCTCTGACTTAGAATACGTGGACAACTACAAATACTTAGGTGTCTGGTTAGACTGTAAACTCTCCTTCCAGACCCATATCAAACATCTCCAATCCAAAGTTAAATCTAGAATTGGCTTCCTATTTCGCAACAAAGCATCCTTCACTCATGCTGCCAAACATACCCTTGTAAAACTGACCATCCTACCAATCCTCGACTTTGGCGATGTAATTTACAAAATAGCCTCCAATACCCTACTCAACAAACTGGATGCAGTCTATCACAGTGCAATCCGTTTTGTCACCAAAGCCCCATACACTACCCACCATTGCGACCTGTACGCTCTCGTTGGCTGGCCCTCGCTTCATACTCGTCGCCAAACCCACTGGCTCCATGTCATCTACAAGACCCTGCTAGGTAAAGTCCCCCCTTATCTCAGCTCGCTGGTCACCATAGCATCTCCCACCTGTAGCACACGCTCCAGCAGGTATATCTCTCTAGTCACCCCCAAAACCAATTCTTTCTTTGGCCGCCTCTATTTCCAGTTCTCTGCTGCCAATGACTGGAACGAACTACAAAAATCTCTGAAACTGGAAACACTTATCTCCCTCACTAGCTTTAAGCACCAACTGTCAGAGCAGCTCACAGATTACTGCACCTGTACATAGCCCACATATAATTTAGCCCTATCAACTACCTCTTTCCCAACTGTATTTAATTTATTTATTTATTTGCTCCTTTGCACCCCATTATTTTTATTTCTACTTTGCACATTCTTCCATTGCAAAACTACCATTCCAGTGTTTTACTTGCTATATTGTATTTACCTTGCCACCAAGGCCTTTTTTTGCCTTTACCTCCCTTCTCACCTCATTTGCTCACATTGTATATAGACTTGTTTATACTTTATTATTGACTGTATGATTGTTTTACTCCATGTGTAACTCTGTGTTGTTGTATCTGTCGAACTGCTTTGCTTTATCTTGGCCAGGTCGCAATTGTAAATGAGAACTTGTTCTCAACTTGCCTACCTGGTTAAATAAAGGTAAAATAAATAAATAAATAAAAATAATCTACAGACAACAATCCCAATTGCACTTTATCGATGGCAATTTGAATGCACAGTACTACCATGACAAGATCCTGAGTCCCATTGTCGTGCAATTCATCTGCCGACATCACCTGTTTCAGCATGAAACATGGCTCCATGGCGCAAAGATTTGTAAACAATTCCTGGAAGCTGAAAATGTCCCAGTTCTTCCATGGCCAGCATACTCACCAGACACGCCACCCATTAAGCATGTTTGGGATGCTCTGAGCGTGTATAGCAGTGTGTTCCAGTTCCCGCCAATATCCAGCAACTCGCACGATCAGTGAAGTGGAGTGGGACAACATTCCACAGTCCACAATCAACAGCCTGATCAACTCCTTTGACACTTATGAAATGCTTATAATTATACTTCAGTATTCCATAGTAACATCTGACAAAAATATCTAAAGACACTGAGGCAGCAAACTTAGTGGAAATTAATATTTGTGTCATTCTCAAAACTTTTGGCCACGACTGTACAATCATGGTAAACTATAGTACTTACAGTTGAAGTCGGAAGTTTACATACACTTAGTTTGGAGTCAATAAAACTAGTTTTTCAACCACTCCACAAATTTCTTGTTAACAAACTATTTTGGGGGCAATTTGGTTAGGACATCTACTTTGTGCATGACTCAAGTAAATTTTCCAACAATTGTTTTCAGACAGATTATTTCACTTATAATTCACTGTGTCACAATTCCAGTGGGTCAGAAGTGTACATACACTCAGTTGACTGTGCCTTTAAACAGCTTGGAAAATTCCAGAAAAGGATGTCATGGCTTTAGAAGCTTCTGATAGGCTAATTGACATAATTTGAGTCTGCACATGGGGACAAAGATCGTACTTTTTGGAAAAAATGTCCTCTGGTCTGATGAAACAAAATTAGAACTGTTTGGCCATAATGACCATTGTTATGTTTGGAGGAAAAAAGGGGGAGGCTTGCAAGCCGAAGAACACCATCCCAACCGTGAAGCATATGGTTGGCAGTATCATGTTGCATTTCACAAAATAGATGGAATCATGAGGTAGGAAAATAAGGACAACAAAGTCAAGGTATTGGATTGGCCATCACAAAGCCCTGACCTCAATCCCATAGAAAATTTGTGAGCATAACTGAAAAAGCATATGCGAGCAAGGAGGCCTACAAACCTGACTCAGTTACACCAGCTCTGTCAGGAGGAATGGGCCAAAATTCACCCAACTTATTGTGGGAAGCTTGTGGAAGGCTACCCCGAAACGTTTGACCCAAGTTAAACTATTTAAATGCAATGCTACCAAATACTAATTGAGTGTATGTAAACTTCTGACTCACTGGGAATGTGATGAAAGAAATAAAAGCTGAAATAAACCATTCTCTCTACTATTATTCTGACATTTCACATTCTTAAAATAAAGTGGTGATCCTAACTGACCTAAGACAGGAAATGTTTACTCGGATTAAATGTCAGGAATTGTGAAAAACTGAGTTTAAGCGTATTTGGCTAAGGTGTATGTAAACTTCTGACTTCAACTGTACACCTTTTTCCTTATCTGATGTCCAATGCTCAGTCCCTATATGCTTCTGTGCACCTTGTCATGGATGGATAATACAGTGCTTCAGAAAAGATTTGCATCCATTGATTTTTCCCCGTATTTTGTTGTGTTACAGCCTGATTTTAAAATGGAGTAAATTGAGATTTTGTCTCACTGGCCTACACACAATAAACAATAATGTCAAAGTCAAATTATGTTTTTTGAAGTATTAATATAAAAAAGAAGGGCACTTATTAGTAGATGGATAAAAAATGTAAAAAGCAGGCATTGAATATCCTTTTGAGCATGGTGAAGTTATTATTTACACTTTGGATGGTGTATCAATACACCATGTCACAACAAAGATCCCTCCCTCCCTCCCTGAGGTCAGTTTGTAAACCGGCGTTCACAGTGTATGCTGTTTCTCCCTCCCTCCCTCCCTCCCTCCCTCCCTCGGTCAGGTTGTGGATGCAGTGTTCACAGTGTATGCTGATGCTCCAAATTACTGTGTGTGAAATCCTCCCCACTCTCCTGGGGGAGCAGTCATATCACTCTCCTTTCATATCATCACCCTCTCTCTCTCTCTCTCTCTTTCCCTCCTTCTCTCTCTCCTTCTCCTTCACTTTCTCTATCTCTCTCCCTCCGCCTCTCTCTCCTTCTTGTTCTCTCTCTCTATCTCTCACTCTCACTCTCATCTGTTCTCCCCACTCTCCTGGGGGAGCAGTCATATCACTCTCCTTTCAAATCCTCACCCTCTCTCTCTCTCTCTTTCCCTCCTTCTCTCTCTCCTTCTCCTTCACTTTCTCTATATCTCTCTCCCTCCGTCTCTCTCTCCTTCTTGTTCTCTCTATCTCTCACTCTCACTCTCATCTGTTCTCTCCATCTCCTGGGCTGTGGATCAGGCAGTGTCAAGGCTTTCCACTAGAAGCCTATTAGCTGTGTGCAGGGAGAGCACAGAGGAGCTACTATGATAGCAGGTTGTCACTCTGCTCCCCTGTCCTTTATAACTGTATCAGTCATGCTGGCTTGGGGCCTGACTCAATAATCTTATTATGGCCCCATCTCAGCAGAACTGACTGACACACACACACACACACACGCGCACACACACACACACACACACACACACACACACACACACACACACACACACACACACACACAGTTATTACAGTTTTTCTCAATTGCTAAAACACAATTTCTGAAACCTTGCTCCATTTCCTGAAAACATTAAACACAAAACCTCATCTTCAAGCACTATTTACATAACCTCTGACTCCTCTCGCAAAATGAAACATTTGCCCCAAAACAGTTTTATCTGTGTTCAAAATGAAACACTGCTCTCAAATCATAAACAAAGTGATCAAAATGACATACACTCTCAAGCAGTCAGTAAACAACACACCGAAAAATAGAAAACACATTGTTCAAAACATACAATTCTCAGGGAGAAGTACATTTTAATCTAAAAATATATTCATTGTCTTTTGATGAACGAAAACATGTTCTATCATAGTAGCTCAAAAACTATCAGAAATTACTACTCTGCTTTGCTCTTTGCAATTTTGTTTTTTGTTCTTCTTCCACCTTGTACCCCTATTTTTACAGTACTGTACCCTGCATCACACAAACTTGTCCTTTGTCTCTGTGATACTGTAATTCTTGTTCTTTGTTGATATGAACCTGCAACCAGTCAAAATCTATTGAGCAGTCAGTACTGTTAATAAATGGAAAGCACAATGTTCCGGGCCATACAATTTGTCCATTGTACAGTATACAGCCTACAATGCACTGTACTACAGTATACAATACTAAAAGGGACAAAAATCAAAGGAGTAAACATGTGATCAATGTGCTTCTTCTTGTCTTTGGGCTGGGTCAGGCCAGAGCACTTCGTCGACACCACAAGCAATATTGTCCCTCCTGAGGCAACGGGGGAAGAAGCCTCTTGTGTGCCGTATCCAGCCCTGACATGATTCCTCACCTATATCACCACAGGCTAAATCCATGGCTTGCAGCAGATTTACCCTGTTGTAGGGTTGTCTATCATATACTTTCTATCTCCAAGAGGAGAAAAACTCCTCAATCGGATTCAGGAAAGGCGAGTATGGAGGGAGGTACAAGTTCATAAACTGCCCATTGATGTTAAACCATTCCCTTACCTGAGCAGCTCAGTGGAAACTGACATTGTCCCACACTATCACATAGGTGGGAATGGGATTCTTATTTAGCTCTTGACCCTGCTGCTCTTGAACCTGCTGCTCAAATAAAATTATCTTAGATTGGCAATAAATCTTAGAAGGTGCTGGGTGTTATATGGCCCGAGTGTAACATGGTGATGTAGAACACCATGGTTGCTGATAGCAGCACAGATTGTGACATTGCCACCTCGTTGACTAGGGACTTCAACAATGGCCCACTGTCCAATCATGTTTCGGCCTCTCCTTCTCCTCTTTGTTAGATTGAAGCTTGCTTCATCGACAAAGATGAACTCCTGGGGTCTGTCCAAGGATTCCAAGTCAAATATTGTCTGTGTAGAAATACAATATACTGTATGTAGGATTTTGTAAGTCATACAGAGACAGTACTATACTGTAGAGTACAATTAGGCTTCTGATTCACATACATTGTATGTACTGAAGAGTAATGTCATTCACATAGTATGTGTTAGTACTGTAGACAATCTGGATTACAGTAAATGTTTCTGAATGTACACTTACTTGCACTTACTGAGCTCTGTTCTTTCACCCTTGGTGAGTTGCGCTCAAACGGTACTCTGTATACTTGTTTCATTCGCATCCTGTTACGATGGAGGACACGGTCAATTGTGGAAATGCTCACACTGTCGATTCCCTGGAAGTGTGTGTTGTCTTGTATCACTCGTTCCTGGAGTCGTATTGCATTATCTTGAAGGACCATGCCAACTATAACGGCCTCTTGCTCCCGAGTGAATTTAGCTGTCCTTCCACCTGCATGTGGCAGCCTTGCAATTCTACAAAAAGTAGTGCAGTTACAAAACATATTCACGCAGTACAATACATACAGTGATTAACTTTACAAATGTCTATTGAAACAGCTGCATATAGTGTAGTACAGTAAATTTGCAATTACAAAAATACAGTAGTATACTGTACCTGTTCTCTTCTCTGAATGTCCTTACTATGGTGGACACAGAGAATCGGCTCAAATTGGGTTGCACTCTAAGTCCTGCTTCCCTCATTGTCAGTCCATGGACAAGAACATGGTCTATAACTGTTGCTCGAATTTCATCAGATATATCCACTCTTTTTCTTCCTCTTCCCCTTCGTCCTCCTCTTCCTCTTTCTTGCCCACTTCCTCCTCGTCGCCCACCTCGCATACGCACTCGTCCTCGTCCTCTCACATTGTTTCTTCTATCCATTCTCAGACTTTCTCCTTCCCACCTTCAACAACCTGTTTGCTCTCTGAACTGGCTTATATTGGTTGTGTCGCATCATTTGAAACAGGTTAAATCAATTTTGAGTGGTTGTGTTCAATCAATGACATATGTTCTCTATTTGTATTTGATTGTTGCCACTTGGGTTTACCAGTATGGATGACATGTGCATTAGAGTGCAGAATGTGTTTTGAGAATGAGAATGTGTTTAGAGTTTTGCTGAAAAGTCTTAAGTGAGATCTGCAAATTGTGTTTTACCATGTGAAATGGTTTAAGGTATTGACAACAGACTGCATAATTAGCTAAATGAGTCCAGGCAACTGAGAACTTTGTTCAGCCAATGGGTTTTAGTGTTTTAGCAATTGACATTAAGAAATGAATACTATAAATGCGTGCTGTTCAATAAGGCTGGACAGTACAGGGTTAATGTCAGTCACAGCAAAGGACAGTATGCTAAAAGACCAATGAACAAAATGAAGACCGGTTGCTGCTTTGGACTCTGAAAACTAAATGTAGTGATCTATTTATGTCTATGTGATGTTTTCTATGTTATTCCATGTGAGCTTCAGCCTAAGCACTGCTGTCACATATGTCTCTCCTAATTTCAGCTGTCACAATATTTCTCCACACTGTGTGATATTCCACAGGCTCAGTGCAGCTATCCACCCTCTGTCACATCACACGGGGACAGGAAACAAAAGACAGAAACGTTCAATTGCATTATGGTCATTATAGGAGAGGTATGATCTCCACCCAGCTTAGAGACCAGCACACACACACCATGGGATCTTAATGTGTGTGTATGTGGGGAGGAACCTGCATGGAAACAAAGGGCTTGTCCGTCTCCAGCCCCTCCCCAGCCCCACCTCGCTCCCCCTGCAGTGTGACAGCCTGTGAGCAGAGCAGAGCAGGGCGGGTGACAAGGCGGGTAGTGGGGTGAGTAGGGGGGGCGGGGTGGAGGAGTCGCGGGGTGGGTCTAGAGGGGCCTGGTCCTCCCCGGTCATCCTTCCTGGTGGTGGGCTGATTAGATTGGGGCCGAAGTCTCCAGCTGGCAGGCAGGACTGGGCTGACACACACACACACACACACACACACACACACACACACACACACACACACACACATACACGGGCAGGACTGTCTGTGACTGGGTGCTGGCTGACTGGCTGGCTGGTAGGCCGGCTGGCTGTGTCCCAATCGCTCTTCAGCTCTGACACCTCTGACAGCTTCAGCAAACAGGTTCATTAAATGACATTTCTTACAGCTGCTTCTCTCTCTGGGCTTTGTCAAGCCTCCAGTCTACAGGGGCCCCTTTATCTCTGGGCTTTGTCAAGCCTTCAGTCTACAGGGGCCCCTCACTGCTTGTTGGTTTAAACCAAGGCTTTGTTGTTCTGACATAATGTTTTGATGTGGGCTGTTTGAAGCGGAGGCTTTTTAGCCTGTGTGTTGTTGCTGGTGAGGCCTTTGGCCTGCTCTGTATTTAGACCTGTGGCCTGGCCTGCCTGCTCTCTGTTCCCAGTCACAGCAACAGACAAGAGGAACCAGGAAGGGGTATTACATCCAGGTAGACACACCCTCTCCTATAGTTTTCAATGTAAAGTTGATCAGGCCATGCATTATAATAGTATTCTCTTGTCATTTTTCAATTGTTTCTGTATATTCTCATCTTTCTTCATCCATCTGTACCTTTCTCTACCTCTCCTTCTCTCCACCTTTCCCTCTCCCCATCTCTCCTTTTCTCCATCTCCCCCCACTCTCCACCTCTCCCTCTCTCCATCTTTCCTCTCCTCTTCCTCCTCCTCAGCAGCTCCATACTACAGGCGTTCTCTGAGCAGACAGTCTGTCTCTATGACAACTGTTAGAGTCTGGGGTTGCTGATTTGTCAACCTGGGGCAGCACAGGGAGGAGAAACAAAGATGCCACCACCCCTCCCTCCACCACCTCTCCCTCCCTCCCTCCCTCACTCCCTCCACTTCTCACTCCCTCGCTCCCTCCACCTGCCACCTTCCTCCCTTCACTCCACTCCTCTCCATCTAATCCACTTCTAATTGAGCTCCAGAGACTTTGATGTGGCAGGTAGGTCGAGCCACAGCTATTCCAGGGAGAAATTAAGGCACCGCTGCCTCTCTCCTCACCTCTTCTCCCCTCTCCTCCCCTCCCCCCTTCCCATCCTCTCCTCCTCTGCTCCTGCTTGTCACTGTTTTAAATGAGCATTAGCATTGGACCTAACCTCCCCAGCCCAACATCTCACTCTGCCTCCCTCCCTCGTTCCCCCCTTGACTGTCAGTCAGGCTCGAGCTACATCTCCTCTCTGTGTGTTGTGTTTCGGCTGTTCTCTCTCGCACACCTCCCTGGCTGGTTCTCTTGTCTCTGTCTGTGTCCAGCTACACTGATAAGATGGGAATGTGTGTGATTGTAACCTGGGGAGACTAGGCCGCCCCAAGGGCTCAGACAGTGTTGGACGAGGGAGGAAGGGGGAGGAGGGAGGGAGGTGTGTTAGGGGGATCATTCTCACCTGTCACGAAGGCCTCTCTTGATCTCCCTCGGTAGACCTGCTGTCCTAGAGGTGCTGCACACTAATGATCCCCCTCTCCTCATCCCCCTCTCCTCTCCTCTCTTTTGCTCACCCCCATACTTTCCTCTTTCCTCTCCTCTCCTCTCTCACCCTCTTCATTCTTCTTCCCTCACCTCTCCTCTTCCTCCCTCTCCTTTCCTCTTCTCTCTCCTCTCCTCTCTAACCCTCTCCTTCCCTCTTTCCTCTCCTCTCTAACCCTCTCCTTTATTCTTCCCACTCCTCTCCTCTGCTCTCTCATCCTCTCCTTTCCTCTTCCCTCTCCTATCCTCTCTCACACTCTCCTTTCCTCTTCCCGCACCTCTCCTCTCCTCTCCTCTCCTCTCCTCTCCTCTCCTCTCCTCTCCTCTCCTCTCCTCTCTCACCCTCTCATTCCCTCTTCCCTCTCCTCTCCTCTCCTTTCCTCTCCTTTCCTCTCCTCTCCTCTCCTCTCTCACCCTCTCATTCCCTCTTCCCTCTCCTCTCTCACCCTCTCCTTCCCTCCCCTCTCCTCTCCTCTCTAACCCTCTCCTTTATTCTTCCCTCTCCTCTCCTCTCCTCTGCTCTCTCATCCTCTCCTTTCCTCTTCCCTATCCTCTCCTCTTTCATCCTCTCCTTTCTTCTTCCCTCTCTCATCCTCTCCTTTCTTCTTCCCTCTCTCATCCTGTCCTCTCTCCTCTCCTCTCCTCTCCTCTCCTCTCCTCTCCTCTCCTCTCCTCTCCTCTCCTCTCCTCTCCTCTCCTCTTCCTCCCTCTCCTTTCCTCTTCCCTCTCCTCTCCTCTTCCCTCTCCTCTCTAACCCTCTCCTTTCTTCTTCTTCCCTCTCCTCTCCTCTCCTCTGCTCTCTCATCCTCTCCTTTCCTCTTCCCTCTCTCATCCTCTCCTTTCTTCTTCCCTCTCTCATCCTGTCCTGTCTCCTCTCCTCTCCCCTCTCTCATCCTCTCCTCTCCTCTCCTCTCCTCTCCTCTCCTCTCCTCTCCTCTCCTCTCCTCTCTTCTCCTCTTCCTCTTCTCTCTCCTCTCCTCTCTAACCCTCTCCTTTCCTCTTCTCTCTCCTCTCTAACCCTCTCCTTTCTTCTTCCCTCTCCTCTCCTCCCCTCTGCTCTCTCATCCTCTCCTTTCTTCTTCCCTCTCTCATCCTCTCCTTTCTTCTTCCCTCTCTCATCCTGTCCTGTCTCCTCTCCTCTCCCCTCTCTCATCCTGTCCTTTCTCCTCTCCTCTCCTCTCCTCTCCTCTCCTCTCCTCTCTTCTTCCCTTTCTCATCCTCTCCTTTTTTCTTCCCTCTCCTCTCCTCTTCCTCCCTCTCCTTTCCTCTTCTCTCTCACCCTCTCCTTTATTCTTCCCTCTCCTTCCCTCTTTCCTCTCCTCTCTAACCCTCTCTTTTATTCTTCCCTCTCCTCTCCTCTGCTGTCTCATCCTCTCCTTTCCTCTTCCCTCTCCTCTCCTCTCTCACACTCTCATTTCCTCCCGCACCTCTCCTCTCCTCTTCCTTCCTCTCCTCTCCCCTGCTCTCGCATCCTCTCCTTTCCTCTTTCCGCTCCTCTCCTCTTCCCTCTCCTCTCTCAACCTCTCTCACCCTCTCCTCTCCTCACCTTTCCTCTCCTCTCCTCTCCTCTCCTCCTCTCCTCTCCTCTCCTCTCCTCTCCTCTCCTCTCCTTTCTTCTTCCCTCTCATCTCTCATCCTCTCTTCTTCCCTCATCTCTCATCCTCTCTTCTTCCCTCTTCTCTCATCTCTAATCCTCTCCTTTCCTCTTCCCTATCCTCTCTCACCCTCTCTTCTCCTTGTGTTGGTGTTTATGTTTTTTTTTTACACCCTGGTTGTGGGTTGCAGACCATCTGAAATACGTGTTAAAGACACAGAGGTGAATCTGGAGTGGGAAATAGAATATTTAGAGACAATATAAGTTTACAACCTTGCTGCAACATAGCACCTCTTCTGTGTTTGTCACAATGTAAAACCTTTGTGTGGTCTCTTTCCCCTCCTGTTCCTCCCCCCCCCCCCCCCCCCCCCTCTTTTCCTCTCCTCTCTGCAGGTTCTGGCATACTCAGAGGGTCTGCATGGTAAATGGATGTTCAGTGAGATCAGAGCGGTCTTCTCCAGGCGATACCTGCTCCAGAACACTGGCCTGGAGGTCTTCATGGCCAACAGGAGTAAGCATCACACACACTCACTACGTCCCAAATGGCACTCTATTCCCTATATTGTGCACTACTTTGGAGCAGAGCCCGTAGTGCACTACATAGAGAATAGGGTGTCATTTTGGACACAGCCACACTCTTCTCTCATATGTGTCCTGTTTGCATTCTGATGATGATATGTAATAAACTGCTTCTCTTAACCACTTTAACATAGAATGAATACAGTTTTGTTATCTCTCCTCCCAGCGTCAGTGATGTTTAACTTCCCAGACCAAGCCACAGTGAAGAAGGTGGTCTACAGTCTACCCAGGGTCGGAGTAGGAACCAGCTATGGCCTACCACAAGCCAGGTAAACCATACACCTACATTCACACGCATACACACACACACACCTACATTCACACGCAAACACACACACACACACACACACACACACACACACACACACACACACACACACACACACACACACACACACACACACACACACACACACACACACCTACATTCGCACGCAAACACACACACACCTACATTCGCACGCAAACACACACACAGACCTACATTCACACGCAAACACACACACACCTACATTCACACGCAAACACACACACACACACTTATATTCACACGCAAACGCACACACACACACCTATATTCACACACAAACACACACACACACACACTTACATTCACACGCAAACACACACCTACATTCACACGCATACACACACACACACCTACATTCACACGCAAACACACACACACCTACATTCACACGCAAACACACACACACACACACACCTACATTCACACGCAAACACACACACACACCTACATTCACACGCAAACACACACACACACACACACACACACCTACATTCACACGCAAACACACACACACACACTTATATTCACACGCAAACGCACACACACACACCTACATTCACACGCAAACACACACACACACACACACACACCTACATTCACACGCAAACACACACACACACACTTATATTCACACGCAAACGCACACACACACACCTATATTCACACGCAAACACACACACACACACACTTACATTCACACGCAAACACACACCTACATTCACACGCATACACACACACACACCTACATTCACACGCAAACACACACACACCTACATTCACACGCAAACACACACACACACACACCTACATTCACACGCAAACACACACACACAAAACACACACACACATTTACATCTTTTAGTTCATGAAACATTTTGTTTGGTCTTTGCAATTCCTCATCTATCTTACTAGCTCCAGAGTAGTATTGTGTAATGCAATGTGTCCAATTTATTTTCAGGGTGTGTATTGTTAGTCTCCCCACATAACCCCTTTGTGTGGTGGAGTGTGGAGCCGGCCCTGGCCGCAGCTGACCCTGCCTGCAGCAGAGACATTCTAAATCCCATTGCTCCTGTCATTGGAGTGAGTGGTCATTGACCCTGGCTGAACTGATCTAATTCTCTAAGTGAAGTCTATAGCACAGAACTGCAACCTGCCTGCATTTCTGACCACTGACCACACAGTAAAATACACAGAAGGAGACGGACGACAGTCCCTTCACCTTACCTACACTCTGTCATTAATTACCACAAAACACACATCTATTGTTAGCTATCAGTTAGCTAGAGTTAGCTATTGACTGGCTAGTGTTAGCTATCTGCTGTTAGCTAGTGTTATCTGTCAGCTAGTGTTAGCAATCTGCTAGTGTTAGCAATCTGCTAGTGTTAGCTATTGGCTAGTGTTAGCTAGTATTGTTAGCTATTCTAGTGTTAGTTATCAGTCAGTTAACTAGTGTTAGCTATTGTTTGGTATAGTGTTAGCAATTGGTGTTAGCTATTGATTGGCTAGTAGTTTTAGCTATTGTTTGCCAGACTATGGTCTGGCCTATAACTTGACATTAAGACTGTGAGAGGTTTTTCAGAAACAGCCTCCATCCAACTCTTGACTCTCACCATGTGTTGAGTTGAAGTCACATCAAGGCCTGCAGGACTCTGACACTTTGGTCATGGCAGTAGAATGCTCCAGTTTCACATGCGGATGAAGTTGTCACACTGTGCCAGTGTGTGGTGCTCTGAGCTCTGACTGAATGATTGCCTTTCTGGGAGTGTTGGTCTTTAGCTGGTCAATGTCTGTCTGGTTGTACACTTTGGTTTCTTGAGTACACTTTCAAACCCCTTGCATAAACCTCATTGGTTTGAATGAGCCCTGTTCAAAAGTAGTGCACTACATAGGGAAAAGGGTGGCATTTTGAATACAACCTAAGGTTTTTCTTCCTCTGTTGTTGTGCAGGCGTATCTCCATGGCGACGCCCCGGCAGCTCTTCAAGTCGTCCAACATGACCCAGCGCTGGCAGAGGAGGGAGATCTCCAACTTCGAGTACCTCATGTTCCTCAACACCGTCGCAGGTCAGCATCCCTTCTCCTCCCTTTTTCCTCCTCTCTCCTTTCTCAGTCTCCTCCTCTCTCCTCTTTTCCCTCCTCTCCCTTTATCCCTCTCTCCTATGCCCTCTCCCCCTCATCTTGGAGGGATCCATGTTGTTGTGTTGAGCAGATGAATGTAGTGTATGTTGTTGTTGACTGTTAAAACACGCCATTCAGGGCCTACAGGTAATTTGTCTTTGTTTAAGGAGTAGGATGCTCTGTTCAGTGTTCAGTTCACTCGTAAGCAGTAATACTGTTCGTACTGTAGGTAGTCTACACTTCACTGTTCATGTGGAGGAATAGGACTTTTATTTGAAGAAAGAAAATAAGGAAAATGGAAGCAAGATCACACATCCTCCAGGATAATTAGGGGTTGTGTGTGTGTGTGTGTGCACACGTCTTTGTCGCCTCTCTGATCTGAACTGTGACTAACTGGAAAACGAGAGCGCCTGGCGCACCACTCCTCTCTGTGGGGTGTCACATCCCTCGCTCCCTCGCTCGCTGCAGAGTCATGCATATTTATATTTATCTGTGGCGTGAGTTCGATACATTATTGTCATCTAATTAGATGTACGGCAGACAGAAAAACATGGTGGAAATTCATAAAAAATGTGTGGTAATGACCTGAGCTGCCAAAAGTGTCAGGGAGGTGGGGTGGAAGACAGGAGGGGGATGGAGGGAAGAGAAGAAGGAGAAGAGGGGTGGTGGAGGAGAGGAAGATAGGTGTTAACGTGCAGCCAGTGCTCTTCTAATTAAACACTATTCTACTGGTATTAACATTCTGACACTTCAGAGTGTGTGTATCATCCTGACACTTCAGAACAAGCTGGAACTCTACCCACAATGCACCACACCACCACCCTTGTCTCCCCCCTGCACCCTCACACCCACCTCACCCCCTCACCTCTGTTTTTCCCTACACCACCACCCTAGAATAGCACTGACACATCTACCCACACCACACCACACTGCCATCCCTATCTACCTCCTACACTCTTACACCCTCACTCCTGTCTCATCCATACACCCTCACATACAGGAACCCCCTCTCCCTCTTACACCCTCACCGAAGAACAGGAACAGGCTACAGCAGAGTTAAATCTACTCACACCGTTATCTCCCCAAGCGAATGCCTAGGCTTAAGCTCAGTGTGCTAATGCAGTCTTGTGACGTGCAGGACACTTGGGTACGAACCCAGTTTGTTACAGCAGCTCTGGGAATGAACGGTGTGCATCACCACGGGGCATGTGTGTGATTTTAGATCTGTAACATCCATAACACCTTGCTCTTACCCTAACCCACTACCATATTGTGTCATCATTTTCAGCATTTACATTTTGGTCATTTAGCAGAATCTCAGAGTGACTTACAATCGCCTTAACCACTCTAACCCCAACCCAGCATCATAATGTACCATTCACAACATCCAGATCTAACCCTAATGATTGTCTATACATCACAGCAGCAGCAGAACCACCCTTCCATTAAACTACATTAAACACTCAGCAGCCATCTTATTTGCTGTGGGAACTTCTGTGTACTAATCTAGAACATTATCATTTGCATTTTTAACATCCCTATTTGGGTATGACGTGTTTCTGTCAGAGGAAGTAAGGGTAGCCCCCAGGAACACACAGAGCCGAGAGGTTGGGGACAGAGCAGAGCAATGCAGAGTAGAGCAGGGAAGCTAGAAGATTGGGAGTTTGAGAGGTTATAGGAGGCTGTTACGTTGGGGACAGAGCAGAACATTGCAGAGTAGAGCAGAGAGGCTAGTCTGAGAGGTTGGGAGGCTAGGAGGTTGGGAGGGGTTTGGGAGGCTAGGGGGTTGGGAGGTCGGGAGGCTAGGGGGTTGGGAGGATGAGAGGCGAGGGGCTGTGAGGATGGGAGGCTAGGGGGCTGGGAGGATGGGAGGCTGGTAGATTTAGGCTTGGATGTGTTTCAGGAAGCAGAGTGCTGCTGTGTGACTGATGGCTCTGTAAAGATGAAATAGCTGTAGCATTATCTTTGTTGCAGCCTCAGGTCAAGCCTCATCTTTCACTGAGGTACAGTGTGTGTGTGTGTGTGTGTGTGTGTGTGTGTGTGTGTGTGTGTGTGTGTGTGTGTGTGTGTGTGTGTGTGTGTGTGTGTGTGTGTGTGTGTGTGTGTGTGTGTGTGTGTGTGTGTGTGTGTGTGTGTGTGTGTGTGTGTGTGTGTGTGTGTGTGTGTACATGTTTTGTGTGTGACACCATAGTGTTGTTAGAAGAAAAATGTATTGCTGTTTAAACTCTAAACCGTCAGCTTGGAGTGCAGCATGGAAACTTCTCTGTCTACAAACCAAACAAAACTCACTTCAAACCAAACACCTATCATACTGCTGCACATCATCTCACACTAAACTAAAGAAAAGGGTTTTGAATGTCTATCTTGCAGTACCTTGGATTCAATTGAAATTTGTGATTTAATGCATCATTTGATTAAAATAGGTTTAGTTTATTAAAACGATTGTGTCAGTGCTGATAGTGGTCTCCTGTCCTGTTTGACTGGCTGTTGTGGGTTTGCTGCTAGTTTGTAATACTGCTTTATAATAAGTTGTTGATATCACACCATCACACCCATAGCTCTGTTCTCTGATTGGACCGGCTCACAATAGTGCATTCTGATTGGACCAGCTAATAGTGGTGTCTTCTGATTGGACCAGCTCATAACAGTGCTTACTGATTGGACAGCACATAGCAGTGTCTTCTGATTGGACCAGCCGTAACAGTGTCTTCTGATTGGACCAGTCCATAGCAGTGTAAATTAGATAGGACTTGTGGCGACATGGAATGTTGAGGAACTCCTCATGGTTCTCTTGGCTGAGTTAGGGTTCCATCTGAAATCCCACTGAAGGGGAAAACTAAGCTCTCACATCTGCATGTGGGCACTGCCATGGCTGAAGTATCCATGGTAACCACCACAGGATGTCCAATCAGGAGGCTAGCCTGGTGGTGTTCTATGAGGCGTGCTCAACGACAACACGGTGACTAGGAGAACAGTTCTATATCTCTAATTACATACACCACAGACTACATATAGACACTACACACACTACACACACTACATACAGTATACACACTACACACACACACTTCATATATACCACGTCAGGAGACCCCTTCGCTCCTAACCATGGGCTTATACTCCCTCTCCGGCCTCTAGGTCATCAGGCTGCTGATTATCCTGCACGCTTGTCACCATCATCTCGCGCACCTGCGCCTCATGACACTCACCTGGACTCCATGACCTCCTTGATTATCTTCCCTATATCTGTCACTCCCCTTGGTTCTTTCCTCAGGTGTTATTGACTTTGTTTCATGTCGATGCGTTGTTTGTGTTTCATGTTCACTGTTTTGTTTATTTATTAAAACACTCACTCCCTGAACTTGCTTCCCGACTCTCAACGCAGACGTTACATTGAGTCATTTGCGGGGTCGTGGAGGGGAGATGCTGCACATGTCAAGAAAGTTTTAGTTTTGTTCAATCAGTAGCACACATCATCTCAATTTCTCATGTGTTTGTGTGTGTCTTTGTGGTTTTTGTGGTGTGTATATTTTTTGACACCTGCCAGGTTAAAAATTAGCCTAAGACAATCTTTGTACCCTGGTGGTGTACAGCTTTCATGGAAATATGAACAAAGGGAATGTTTCACTTTTTCTAATGTTGGGGTCACTCTAGGAAAAGTAATCAAATTTCAAGTTGAAAAAATATAATTGTGTCTTTTTATTGTTTCAGCTTTAGGCCTATATATCACGGTCGCCATGCATATGAACTATCAGGTTATAGAGCAAACAACACTATTATCACAACACAGGTTGTAATATGGCTTTTTCTCCCCTGGCTTGGCTTCCCCAGTGAATTTACCCATGCACTGCTACTGCCCTGAGTACAGATCACAAAGATCTCCCCCACCACACAAGCCCGAGGGGGTGCAAGACCGGACAGGAAGATAACCTCAGTGACTCAACCCACTCAAGTCGAGTATAGCGAGAAAAAAAAGCCTGGAACGACGTGATGCACCCCTCTTAGGGAGGGCATGGGAGAGCACTAGCAAGCCAGTGACTCAGCCTCTGTAATAGGGTCAGAGGCACACACACACACTAAGGCCTCCACACAGAGAGCAGACTGAGGACTATATTAGCGGCTGTGTCGTCCTCCCAGACAGGACGTTACTCTGTCAGAAACAGGAAGCTGACCTGAGAAGAGTCTGATGGAATGCTCTGATGGAATGTTGCATACTGGGTCACCAAAGTAACCTAAGCCTTGTGTGTACCCCACAGTTCTCCCCTGTATCCCGCAGATCTCATCCCTCACACATCCTCCCCTGCCCCACCTTATCCCCTTATCTAACAGACTTCTGTCTCTGTCTGTCTGTCTGTAGGGAGGACCTACAATGATCTGAACCAGTACGCCGTGTTTCCCTGGGTTCTCACCAACTACGAGTCCGAGGAGCTGGACCTCACCCTGCCGGGCAACTTCAGAGATCTCTCCAAGGTACTGTCATTTTGGGTGGGGGGGGGGGGGGGGGGGATAAGCACAGGAGTGGTGAGGGTCTCAGTCAGCAAGGGAATTTGCAGACATCATAATGCATACATCATGTGCTCAGTCTGAACCCAGCGCTGGAATGTAGAAAAGGAGCTGCCAGTTTAACATCACCGCTGGTCCTAACACTGGAATACCACATATTCACTATAGAAATCACTACATTTGACCAGTCACAATAGGGCTCTGGTCAAAAGTGGTGCATTAAATAGGGAAAAGGGTGCCATTTGGAACGCAAACATAACATCCTAACAGATCCCAAACTTGGAATAGCAGCTTAACTGTCTCTGCTCTGTTTGGTACTGTAGGCACAAACTGAATGTTCAAGTGTCTATGCTCTGTTTGGCATGGTACTGTCCTCGACCATCAACAGTAGGAGAGTTTTTAGTGTCTGTATGATGAGGGCTTCTGGCCCTGTTTAACTTCCTAGCAGCTCTCTCTCTCTCTTTATCTCTTTCTCTCTCTCTACAACTCAGACTCACTGACCTGAAAACAATCTCATTCCTGTCTGAGCTTTCCTTCTCTCTCACTCTATCGCTCCCTCCTTACCCCGTTCCCTTTCGCCCTCAAAGTGCCGACTCCCTGACTCTCTCTGAGCTTCATTTTCACAAACGTTTTTTTATTTTTTATTTTCGCCTCAGATCCCAGACAAATGTTTGCTAGGGAGGGAGGGAAGCAGAGGGACAAGTAGGGAGGCAGGGAGGAAAGAAGGGGAAAGCAGGGGGGAAGGAGGGGAAAGCAGGGGGGAAGGAGGGAGGCAGGGAGGAAAGCAGGGAGGCAGGGAGGAAAGCAGGGAGGAAAGCAGGGAGGCAGGGAGGAAAGCAGGGAGGCAGGGAGGAAAGAAGGGGAAAGCAGGGAGGCAGGGAGGAAAGCAGGGAGGAAAGCAGGGAGGCAGGGAATAAAGCAGGGAGGCAGGGAGGAAAGAAGGGGAAAGCAGGGGGAAGGAGGGGAAAGCAGGGAGGCAGGGAGGAAAGCAGGGAGGCAGGGAGGAAAGAAGGGGAAAGCAGGGAGGCAGGGAGGAAAGCAGGGAGGCAGGGAGAAAAGCAGGGAGGCAGGGAGGAAAGCATGGAGGCAGGGAGGAAAGCATGGAGGCCGGGAGGAAAGCAGGGAGACAGGGAGGAAAGCAGGGAGGCAGGGAAGAAAGCAGGGAGGAAAGAAGGGGAAAGCGGGGGGAAGGAGGGGAAAGCGGGGGGGAGGAGGGGAAAGCAGGAAGGGGGGAAGGAGGGTATAGGAATGAGAGAGATTCACGATGAAAACAAGAAATAACCACAACTTAAGCACCCTGGTAGGTATGTGTACTGATAATGTCAGTGAATACACTTCCCTCCTAACAGTAGTCTGTAAGGGTAGTCTTCTCTGCACTTGGTTTATACCAGTTTCACCCAGCCAGTCTAGAAAGTCACTGTGTGAAAATTTCTACTCAGCCCTGTTGGAATTGAAAAAGACAACATTTGGTTTGAGTTGTTCAGGTAGGTAGTATAGTGGGTGATCCAGTATAATTCAGTGTTCACTCTGGCAGCAGGTCTACACACACACACACACACACGCACACGCACACGCACACGCACACACACACACACACACACACACACACACACGCAGCTTTCCTGTGTCTTCCTGCTGTCGTTTCTGCTCTTGTCACCCTGTGGCGGCTTCAGTCTGTACACAGCCAGGTGGGCCGTGTGTGTGTGTGTGTCTGAGAGAGCCCGAGCCCTCTGGCCCGGGGAGACAGTTATGTATTGTAATGTATTCCAGTGACATCCTCCCATGCTGTTTACAGGCTGAGCTGCCTTCATTACCATGAGTTCACAGGCCTCTGTCTCCTGACAGTTGTCCTTGAAACCCCAGGGCTCACACACTCACACATACACACACACACACACGTACACACACACACATACTCACACATGTACACACACACACCTCCAACCCCAGGGCTTCTACCTCCAGAGGTACCCGCTAGTAAAGGACTGAACTAGAATGAAGGGGATTGATTTCTCTAATATATAAACAGATTAGATAAAGAGCAGGGGGGGAGTGAGGAAATAGGGAGGAACTCTGAGAAATACAGTAAGTCTTTTGAACAGAGTCATGTAAAACTACCTTACTCTGAAACACAAACATCTTCCTATATAGTGCTCTACTTTTGACCAGGCCCTATAGGGCGCTGGTCGAAACTAGTGCACTATGCTGGGAATACAGTTCCATTTGGGAAGCAGCCATCCAGTGATATTTTGGGTGCCAGTACCAGCAGCCTATGTCCTATAGCTCCTGGATGATACACCACTTAATCCTCTCACACACCTACACACACCTGCACATGCCTGCAATTTACCTGTTGATCAGTCAGCAAGTCATCCGTGTTAAATCCAACTGAACAGAGTGTTCTCTGCCTCAGGGCCGTAGTGGAGCATTCCTACTGTCAGATCACAGGCCTGTGGAGCACACACACACACACAACCATACACACACACCCGCTATGTCAGCGGTACAGTTGTGTGGTGGAGCGGTTCATTAGGCTTTAATGATTATTTCCTGCTGACTGACAGGTGGCTGATGGGAAAGGGAAGCTCATCTCCTCATACCTGTTAGTTGATGGAGTGGAAACGCTGATAATCCTATATGAAGGCATACTGAGCGTGCTCTTCTTAACAATCTAGAGCTTTATCACGGATGTTGTTCTACCTTCTTTTGTGTGTCTCTGAAAGGAAGACACTGACTCTGTAAAAACTTCTCTCAGGGAGGAACAGCCAAAGCTGTGAAGTGACAGCAGACATATGTACCTGATCTACTTTACCTCATAGCTACTGTTATGAAACGGAGAGGTAGTGGGAGCTTGTCCGTGGTGGTCTTCGGATCTGCAACCTTATGAACCAGAACTCTTCACGTTTTCGATGGCTCCAAGACATCTAGCGCCCTTGGAAAAGTTGCTATATTTACATTTCACATTTTAGTCATTTAGCAGACGCTCTTATCTAGAGCAAACTCTGGCGTTCGCAAGTGCCTTGCTCTACCAAATGAGCCACACAGGACCATAATGTGCACATATATGTGCTTATGAACGCAGGGCAGCTACGCTATTATACTGTGTTTACTATTGTGAAGTTACATTAATTTGCCTTCTCTGCTTAGTTGTTGTAGCAAATCCTATTCATGTTTTTAAAAGAGTTAACAAAAGTTGTTGCTGAAAAGTTTATTGTGTATGTCGTAGCGAATGTTAGGAATGTAGCTAGCTACATAGACAACTCTGGAGATTTAGTTGTGCTAGTCGTGCATCACTGTATCAATGTTTTAAAGATTGCAACTGAACTTCGGAAATCCTATACCATGAGAGAAACCACCCAAATGAAGAACTCCGAAGCACTAGATTGTAGCTGTTCAAGGTGCTTCTTCTGACAATCCCCAGAGAGAAAACAAGTGTGACTCCTCCTGACAGTTCCGCTGCACTGTACCGTGATGTCATTTCCATTTAAATATAAAATGCAGTATGAGTGTCTCCTCGGGAGTTAGCCTAGATATTACCACACGAACTGCAGAACTTTCTCTTTCTCTGTGTTCCACAAACTCGCATGCACACACATGCACATATACACACACCATCACACACCAACACACACACACACACACACACACACGCGCTCCTCTTGGATCCTCCACTTTGGGGTCTCTACTCTCTGCAGTCAGAGAATGATCCTAATTACATGTGATGAGTGGTTTATCTACTGTAGCATGTGACAACCCTATAATCCAACAGCGAGGTTTGATCATGTCTTGTTTTGTGGTGAAGGTAGATATCACTAGGTCAGGTGTTATTTATGGGAGTGAACTCAGAAGGAGCTAAATGCAGAGCTGTCTTAAGCACTTGATTTTATTGTCTCCTTATCATGTCCTGTATTTACATAACCACCTGGGAATAAGGAGCTGGTGATTACTGTGTGTTAGAGGAAAGGTAGAGAATTTTTTGTTGTTGTCAGTTCTCTACCCCACTAACCAGCCACGGAAGGGGGTCCATATGGCACCCTATTACCTATATAGTGCACAACTTCTGACGAGGACCCTATATCCCTATCTCCCACACAGTATCTATTTTAGCACTTTAGCTTGCTAAAGTTAGCAACATGGTTCCATCAATTAACCTTAAGTAACTTAGTTGCTACTAGAATCAACACACTTAACATGCCTGGTTGCTTTAAAGTGTGTTTATGTCAAGAAATCAATGAAATACAACGTTGTAGCAAAGTTAGCTAGCTGCCACACATCAACAACAGAGAAGGTCGGAGTATAACCAGAGATGTATGTTGTTTTGTTTGAGTGAACTAGCCAAACATTTTTGTTATCCAAATGGCACCCTATGGACCATGGTCAAAAGTAGTATACTATATAGGGAATAGGGTGCCAGGTTGATGGTGCTGCATGCATGTGAAAGGCTTAGAGCTTTAGAAGGGCCTTATGGTCACTTAAGACCCAACACTATATACCATGTTAACAGCTTTTTAATGTCTTACTAATGAGCTAGTTTAGCAGGCTAAAGCCCCCATATATTTTTATAGGCTAAGAGCTGTCTGTGAGGGTGACAGAGGAAGCCGGTAAGATGTAATAGACAAGACACACTATAACCAACATAAGCCATGCACAGTAAATCACCTTCTGTGTGTTGACGAACGGTGGCAATTCAACATGTAGACAAGTCTGGAAATGAAAAGAAAACGACGGCCGATGTTCTGTGGCGATATGACGTCCACCTGCTGCTTTTAACCGTTTGTCTGCGCAGTTTTTTCCGCGCTGCTGGGTTTAATGGAAATATTCATATTGACAGTCTCTTTGTATTTGGGGTTCTTAGCTAGCTATCAG